>NW_027506866.1:3653207-3953207 GCF_052324685.1 Brachyhypopomus gauderio | reverse complement strand
AAAGTCCGTCGTAAAGCAGCTTTCGTCGTTAGGGTGACCCTAGATTTAGATACGCTTTGATCAGAAATACAGTGAGAAAGAGCGATCGCGTTGCCGAGATGGGCATATTGTACACAACACTCCACAACACTCCACTACAGTCCACTACACTCCACAACACTCCACTGTGCTGACGACGCTGAAGTTGGTTACTTATTCGCAGTTTGAGATTCATTTGGTTACTTATTCGCAGCTCCTTATTCAACCGCTGAAGTTGGTTCCTTATTCAAAAAGGGTGTGTTCACGATGCGTGTTTGCTGCGCACTTTGTTTAAAAGAGATAGATTAAACAAACGAGCATAGGAGCAAACATTTAAGAGGTTATTGTTTCCCATACTGATTTTGTGAATGTAGAAAGCATTCCTTTTTAAAAATGGTTTCTATTTCAAGTCGTTCCAATTGTACGCGATTTGTACGTGATGATTGAATTCGTCAGCATTTCCAACGTAAGGAAACATTCTTAGATTTGAAAACTAAAAACACAGAAATGCTGTTCTAAAACACAAATTAATCGGAAGAAGAATACCAGCACACAACATGGCATATTGAGCAGTGGGCATATAGGTGAACGAATTTAAAGGGGCAGTTTCAGAGGCTTATTGAAGGCCTTATTGTTGGTGGGCCAGAGAAATAACAAATGCATCATGAAGAACAGGTCTGTCGTTAATTGTTTCTCAAGGGATGCTTTTTATTGCTGCGCCGCTAAGCACACATGCAACAGAGCGAATATCTAGCTTGCTGAAAACGAGGGACGTTCTGAACCAGAAATTCTACCAAATACTGAAGTAAAAGATGATGCCCCAAAGGAACTTTAGCCAAAGAAAGGAGCCGTGTCTGTTGTCGGGAAGTACCGTATTTTCTCGACTATACAGTGCACCTCAATATAAGCTGCACCTACAATGTTAAAAAAAAGGAAAATGTTTTATAAGCCGCACCGAGCTAAAAGTCGCGTATATCTACTGAACTGAATACATTTAACTGAACATAACTGAACCGATCAGTTTCTGAACGGTGCCTGTAGCATTTCACGTGCGACAGTTTTGGCTTTCAGCCGGTGTTGTGCCGAATTTCGACTTCCCTCGTTCATCCGCATAAAGACGCTACAGATTATATTGTCAATTTACGTTTCTATGCATAAATAAGAGCTAGACTTTAATTATCCATCATGGAAAATGGGGTGTTAATTATTTTAAATAAAATACACACTGGCTATACCGAAGTTCACCTCTGACCACAACTTCGCAGTATTAAAGCAGTATTATGTCTAAATATCTAGTTAAGACAAAACTAGAGTGCTCAATGAACTAAGTTATACTCACTGTAACTCCCGAATATCATCTGTAGCGTCTTTATGCGTGTGCAAACGAGGGGACTCTGAATTCGGCACAACACGTTCATTTGAAAAAATGTCTCCGTTGTGCCTGCTGGTTGCATGTGCTAAATGAAAATGAGCACTTTCTTCTTTGATTTACAACTTTAACTACCACCTGATTAACTTTCTGCTCCACCCCTGACGGGTGAAGAAACATCTACAGAAAAGCCGTACCTCATTATAAGTCACATGGTTCAAAGCGTGAGGGAAAATACAGGTAGCAATCGCGGGATCTCCGCCATGGCGTGTCGAGGTCGCATTCCGCTCTTCAGCGCTGTGTTATGTTTGCAGGGTTCATCCACCTATACAAGGTGGAATTCAAGCACATGTACGGCACTTTCAAGGCCCATTTTCAATATTTTCCAGCACCTTCAGCTTAATTAAGTTACATATCTATACAAATACACATATGGTTGAAATCATTCAAAATAATTCGCTTTTTATCACATTAAAAGAGATAACGTTACGTGGCGAATGTAACACTCGTGACGCAGTGTTTTTTCAATAGCGCTAAAATAAATGCTCCGGTTTAAATTTAATTCTCCCGTCAAAATTAAAAAATATTTTAAAAATTTTTTTCTGGGTCCGGATGGGATGGTATTTGGGTTCGTATCCAGTTAATCAGGAATGAGATTGGGTCCGGATCCGGACCGCGGTCCGCCTGTTATTGACCTCTGGTATAGAGCACTTTCTTTTTCAATGCACCTCTGTAAAACGTCAGTACAACACAAAACACAATCTAAGGTTGCTGTGCAGGAACAGTATTCCTATCTAAAAGTAGCAACTGATAAAACGCAAGAAAATGTATGTAGCCAACCGGTGCCATAACACAATGCAAAACGAGAGGGAACAAATTCCAGTATAACAACTAAATAAAATTGTATAGGTTCACAAATCTATCCTAGGTTACTGAGCAGGAACAGTATATCGTCCACAGTCCCACGTTTGAGCTGCGTTCTGCGCTCTTGGATAACAAATCCTAAACGCTGTTCTCTCTCGTCATTTTTCTTTGTTCTAGCACGGCCACCCATTTAGCTTTGTAACCACCAAGGAAGCTACAATAAATGCCTGGTACTGCGTTATAAGCAGCCTCTGCTCATGTTTCCGCTGGAAAAGAACCGAAATTTGGGTATTACCCCAGAACGGATGAAGAGTAAAGTTCAGCCCGCTCTGGCCAACGGAGCTACAGTATAAGTAAGCTCCCCCTGAGCTTCGCCACCACGACCGGGAGGCGGTAATCAGGCAAAAGGTAACACTATGTTCATTACGTAGAAAATAAAAGTCTACTAAAAATGACCACTTATTTAACTTACCTCCCGATACCCACCAGTATTTAACTTACCCGCCCGCATACCCACCCGTAAAATTGCGGTATGTGTAAAACCACCCGTTTCAGCATCTATTTGCCCGTACCCGCGGGTACCCGACCCGGTGCAGGACTCTGTCAGACTTCAAATTGGTAATTGTTTGAAGTTGTTGTAGCTAAATTTATTATTTTGTTTTGATAAACAGGTGAGATTATATGCAGAATGGTGGTGCCAGAAAGTAAAACTGCAGTTTGTACAGATAAATAGTTAATTATTATCAGGTTCTCAATAGTGTTTCAATTCAACGGCGGTCGTGAAAATTTTTATGATCCCTAGGGGGGGCATGACAGAAAATAATTGAGAACCACTGCCGTACGGTGAAAAGCAATACCTGTGTCGTGATTACATTTCGAGCTGTATTATATTCAATTCCGGCACAAATTCAGCGTTTTGGTTTTGAATGCAAATTCTTGTGTATTGTTTTTCAATAAAGAGATAAAGTGCATTGAAATGGAATGTAATAGTGCTTTTGCATTTCATTTTGGCACATATTCTGCATGTTTGTATGGAAAAGCTATCCATTTTGTGGATTGCATTTCCATTTTTGCCTATTAGGGATTACTTTTCAATTTGGCAATGATTCCTCACCATATTACCATGTCAAGACTACTCTTTTGTGAATTTTGATTTTGTAGTCACAGTCAGGGATTTCAAAGCAGGGATTGCTACTGTCATGCTTTGCATTCAGCAGGGATTAAGCAGCTGAAGGAATATTAATGAACCAGTAGAACTCTAAGAACCAGAAGGAAGTGACAAAAAGAATTATGCCTTAAAAACTATATGTTGTTTCTATTCAGTATAAAAGTGATATCAGAACCTACATTAGTATAATATGCAGTGTGGACTATATTAGTGCAATGTGCAAATGTACAATATTTGCTCATGGAAAAAGTAACTGCCCCAGACCCCTCACATCGGGCGTATGTAGTTGTAGTCCGGGTCTATATATATATACTTCTGTGGGTGTGGCTGTTTGTGTAGGTGTTCACTCGTCTAATTAGTCTAATGTGATACACGTTGTGCTCGTTGTGTGTTAAGCATATATTATGTGCATTTTGTCCCGTGCTCGTCTTTGTGAGTCTACAATCATGCTTGTTACATGTCTGCTACCTTTGTAGCTAGTGTGTTAATAAATGTTGTAGCTAGTGTGTGTTAATAAACGTTGTCATTCTGGAAAGTCAACTCGTCATCATGCCCCATTCCTCGCCCATTACAAAAAACCTATAAAAATGAGGAGATGGTAAAACCCTAATTGTGACTTTAAGGAGTTTAAGATTAGATGTTTTTTGGTTGCACTGTGACCCACCCTGCACCTGTTCAGCTGCTTTCTAAAACACCCTGAAATGAAAATATTTTCTCTGAACAGTTTTTTTCACTTCCCTGTCTGCTATTGACATTTTTCTGTGCAGTGAGACCATTTAGAGGTATTATTTTTTTCACTTGAATTAAATGAAAGGACATGTAAATTAATTGTATTAAATGTGTAAATCACATATACTGCAGTAATTGTATATGATGACAAGTTAACCACTGGATTACCAGAATGAAAAAGATCAATTAGCAATAAACTTTTATTTATATAATTTATATAATAAGTAAACTATTTATATAATAAGTAAACTATTGGTAACTTAATGGATTAATCCATTACTTGTTCTGATTTCAGTACTCAGGTGTGCATCCTTCATCGATGCATAACTACAATGTTTTGTAGCCATTTTTTACTGTAAATGGGTGACACTGTTCATCTTTTTAAAGTCAAATTTCATGGTGTGAATCTCCCCAACTTTGTTCTCCCTCAGAATATATAGAGGTTCTTGGTTACTGTGTAAATATTTACTATTATTAAGTGATATTAAGTGATAAATTGTGCTGTAGCCTTGCCCCATTCCTGTCACATTTATATTGACAATTATTACTACTTGTGATAGTACTGACCTGCAAAAGGTTGGCAGCTTCAAGAATTTTCTGGACATTGTCTTTGGTGATGTGCAGTTTGCTAGTGTATGTGTAGTCTAGAAGGATCTTCATATATTCTGCACTGATTCCCTTAATATTTACACTCTCTTCATGTTTCTCTCGTAGATCATTACAAAACATTGCTCTAAAAATCATTAAAAAGTAAAAAAGCTCAATTTCTGTAAATTGTAAATTCTGTAAAGTGTAAATAATTAATCATAATTTTACTACAAATATTAAAATTCATACTAATAATGAGTGAAAACCACACTGAATAATACAGTTTCCCTGTGAAGCTTTGTGGCTCACCTGAAATACAAACTTGCAGCAGCCATCACAGCTCGGTGGCAAGGGAAGCTGTGGCCCTGTACATGGAGTGTGACATCTGTTAGGCAGCCCTCCAATCGAAGATTCTGGAGTCCACACTGAAGCTGTTCAGACAGCCTTGTGTCGTTAATCATCACACTGCCATCTTCCAGCTCCCTCTGACTCAATGCCTCCATCATGCCCAGGGCCCATCCACATCTTTCCCCTTTTACAGGATGAAGCCTGTCTGAGCTCTTCTCTAGAGAGTCCCCCATTGTTCATTATGAAACAGTGATTGGCAGGAAAAATGTTTTCTGATGCTATCTTACTCCAGAGTGGAAGACCACATGTGTCCAGGTAGATCTCACAACTGATGCGTAAAAAGTTGAAGAGTGTGCAAATGTCAGGATGTAGCAGCTTCAGCCCAGACTTCCTGTTTTCTGAATTGAGGTCATGTGCAAAAACAGGAAGTTTTGAAACTTCCCCAATCTGCTTCTGAAACATTTAGAGGCTGTGTTTTTGATCATTTCTTAACTTTGAACAGTTGCTTGTGGTCATGATTATTACAATATGTATTACAATATTGTTTAATATTTACACTTGGACTGCAACTTTTTTGCAACATGCATAAATAACCACTTTTTGGCCAGTCTCAGGGCTCAGGGGAGACACCCCGTTATGCCCTCACAGTCACCCATTTACTGACAATTATCACCTGCACCTGTTTCACATTAATACCCTGCCTGTTTAGCCCTACCAGTCCCGCCATTCAATGCTGTGTAATCCTTGTGCCACGAGTGAGGGAGAGACTCTTCTCTACAGATCCCTCCATGTTTGTCATGTGTGACTGTGTTTGCACCCTTATGGTGTGGCAGATGTTATTGTAGCGCTTTATGTGCTTTCCTCATTTTTGTCTGTTGGGAGCTGTTTTATGTTTGTTTGATGCAATGGACATTTAAACCTTTCAAGTTCCAACCACACCCTCTGCTGCTTCCTTAATGTCACAAGATATGGTGATATAAGGCTTATGTATGCCTTATTTTGAAGTATGCTGAGATGTACTTCCGGTTTTCGATTTTGTTCTTCCGGTTTCCCACTAGCAAGCAACTTTCTATATGCAAGTAGCAGTAAGGAAGCATAATCCAATACCGTCCATGCTGAATAGTCAGACAGGAATGTCGTAAGTATTACTAATGGTTTATACAGATGAGTTTTGTTTATATAAATGTTTATGAAGGCAAGTAAACACTGCAACCAAACTGCAGGGTCTTCGCTTGTGGTTTATCTTGGTGTCACTAACATCCTTGTTGAAAACACTACAGTGAAAAGATATCAACCTACCATCAATCTACCATTCATAAAAAATGGCAGCCAGTAACAGTTTCAAGACCAGTCACTCATCTGGATCAGCACTAAGCACTGCCCATGCATGAGCTAAAATGGAAGCTGCTAAGGTGAGAGCACCTTACGCAAGCAAATCTCAGTTGAAAGTTGAAAAAGAACAAAGTGAATTGGAAATGGCTAAAATAGATGCAGAATTAGAAGTGCTTACGTTATGTAGTGGAGACAGCCAAGTATTTCTTCACTATCACCCCAGAAAGGACCCCGTTCCCCATAGTGTGAGAAACTGACTCATCCAAATCCCTTTGATTGTATGTAAAGGTAAACATTGGATATCCAACCATCACTAGGCTCTAAGGAATCCACATTCACAATGGTTTTCGTCTCCCAACGCTTAGAATTCTAACCTTATCTGAACTCCTGAGCTTGGGAGAAAGGCCATCTAAGAGTTCTGGTCAGAATCAACCTTCCTTTGAAGGACACAGGGCTCACAACTCAGGAAGGACCTACACTTATAAAACTCTAAATTCCAACCTTCTGTTAAAATCCAGAACTGAAGATGCAAATATTTCAGTAACTGTACATGGAATTGGAACCCAGCCTATTGGAACCAACACAGCAAACTCAATCTAAAGACACCAAACTCGACAACCTTCAAACCAATGAAAGGGTAATTATTCTTAAAACCAGTATTCAGTTTTCCAGCCCTTAAGGAACCAGGACAAAGGACCCAGGCATAAGGTGAACCATGTGCCTCTGAATTTGAACATTATGTGATCTGTGGTTGATATAAAGACACAAATTATGATCTTTCATGTACTCAGTAATAAGTGATTTTATCTGAATACCTGTTTATATATCATTTCACATTGTTGCATATTCATGTATTACTGTGTTTCAGTAGTTCAGAAGCGAACCGTGACCATTAAACTTGGGCCTGCTCCCATTACCCCTTTCCCCCTTGAAAACAAATTGTTTCCTTTCCTAATTAACTGCAATAAAAAAAATTGAGATGAAAATTAGAAATGCAATAAACAATAACATTTGTACTAGATAACTTCTTAAACAAAATAAGGTTCCAGCCCATGTTCCTCGGGAGTAGAATATGTAAACAACGCGCACGAGGACATCAAAGGACTGAATCGAAACTAGTTAGCGGTGGTGCTAACGACAGCTAGAGTCGCCACAGTAGGCGGAAATGATCATACAGTTAAGCGCGCCCACTAAGAGGGAAGATATGATTGGTCAATTTTACTGTCATTTGAAACTGGTATTGCGCTGAATTATCACTGCCAGGCCCTCTAAACGAACAGCGGGCATCACAGTCCTGATAGGGGGAGACACAGGCTCACAGGCTTCCACTTCACATAACCCCTCCTTCCAACACAGATTGAATAGACACGGTTGAATCATTTATTTGCTTATATTTTTGTAATTGTTTAGATGTCGATTGTGTTTCAGTAGTTCAGAAGCGAACCGTGACCATTAAACTTGGGCCTGCTCCCATTACCCCTTTCCCCCTTGAAAACAAATTGTTTCCTTTCCTAATTAACTGCAATAAAAAAAATTCAGAGAGTAGATAAAATAAAATTGGATAAATTATATTATGTATATTTATGTTTTAAGAATATTTTAGGCCCTCTGAGAGGGCGTAGAGGGCCCTGACGGTTCCCCACTGCAGTAGTTAGATATACTGTAACAAATCTAACTCAGAGGGAGCAGGGGGCGGACACAATTGCGGAGAGAAATCATTTAATATGCATGAGCTCTCGAAGGAGTGAACAAAAGACAAATAACCAACTGACAGATCAGACTTAGACTTACGAGCACGACGGGGCATATTGACTAAACAGCGAACAAGATTAACAACAACAACATTTAGATCAAAAACCAACAACAACAGATCAAAAACCAGTGTACTACGAAACTTAACCAAACTACCAAATAACACCAAATCTAAAAGAATACAACACCTGAAGACACAACTCAAACTCACTAGACAAGGAACTGCTAAACGCTAAATACACTTCTACCAAATCAGTTAAAGAAAACCAACAAAACAAAACTAAGTATGACACTCCGGAATGACCAACACAAAACACTGCAACAAACAGCATAGATCCTACGACTTATAACTACGAAAACACGTATGACTATCCGAGGAACTGACTTCAAGACGGTATTACATTTACACTAATGCACTGGGACAAGAGAAGGAAAACACCCGAGAACCAAAACACGAAACACAAACACGAAAGGAAGAACACAACATAACACTTATGCACAAGGACTGAAAATAACACTCAGGGATTACCAAAGAACAAAACCAGAATTTAAATGTAAAGCCTTGACCTAAGACAGGACTTGAACATGAAACTCTGCCGAGACATAAGTACATAGAAACATATGTACTTATATACATAGAGGGATCACATGTTACATATACATGTTCTTGAACTGCAGTCTTGAACTGTATTGTGAATGTATGCATGCATATATATATATATATATATATATATATATATATATATATATATATATATATATATATATATAGGAATATATATATTCCTGTGTGTTCCGCTGTTTAGATATGCTCATTAATTCAAATCAAATCAAATATATTTATATAGTGCTTTTCACAACACATGTTGTCACAAAGCGCTTTACAGGATTTACAAGGTTAACAATACTATGGGTCCAAATCCCATATGAGCAAGCCAAAGGCGACAGTGGCAAGGAAAAACTCCTTAGATGGTGGGGAATAGGAAGAAAGCTTGGGAGGACCAAGACTCAAAAGGGAACCCATCCTCCATTGGGCGGCCCGTTAACCCACAAATTACACAAAAACAAATTATACAGACGAATACACAAGTCACAACCAAATCACACAATCAGGCTAAGTATAAGGTAACTAGAATGAAAGTTCTGGGTGTTGATATGGTCAATGTAAATGTCTTGTGATGAACTCCAGGTTTTCATTCCGTGTCGGAGTGATGATACTGGTATTGTAGGCTCCGACTGCAGTGTTACTCCCCAGGTGAACCTCGGAGAAGAAAGATATGTGATGTGGTAAATATGTAACAGATTATTCAAAGGCCAAACTAAACAGATAAGTCTTTAGTAGGCAGGAAGATTATTCCACAGTTGTGGAGCTTTAAAAGAAAAGGCTCTTCCACCTGCTGTGATCTTTTTGATCCTAGGAACAGTTAATAACCCTGCGTCCTGCAAACGAAGTGAACGTGCTGGGTTGTAATGATCAATAAGTTCACTAAGATACTCTGGAGCTAAGCCATGCATAATTCTGTCCATCCATATTCATGTGCTGCATTATTTTAGACATATCAATACACTTGTATTCCGGTGTAGTATTCATTTAGATTTAACCAAGTATCAACATGTAATGTGCTATATTAGACATATGCATATCTATGTATTAGTTTGTGTGTTACTCATCAAATGTAATCATTTTCATGTGTGCTCATGTGACCACAGACTCATGCCTGTCTGTGGATTATGTGTCACTTATTGTCCAAAAGTGGAAATTAAAAATGGCTCAATGTGTAGGCTGATAGAACCAAACTAATACTTATTTAGGCAGTGTATGCAAGTCAATTTATTTAAGAATAGGGAATTCCCATTGTCTTGAAATTGTGCTAGTCTGCCTTTCGTCACCCGTTAACTGGACCTGGGGGAGACAGGCAGTTGTCACAACTCTCCCCCTTTCTCTCTCTTTCTTCCCCCTCGGAGAACCTCCTCTCCGGGCAGAGGTAATGAATATTCAGTAATCAAAGTCCAATGGTCAACAACATAGTGACCGAGAAAGTGCCTGTAACGTCAGGAAGAGACAGAGAGGGATCCTTATGCAAAAGCACAGTGCTCTTTATTTGGCAGATAGATACAACCAGAGAATGCGAGATGTTAATGCATAAACGGAGTTGATCTAATGCCGTTTGTTGAGAGTGGTCTATCCGGTCCGGGGTCGTAACGGGAAGGCAGAGTCCGTACGGTACCTGAGGGCTAGGCAGAAGACGGGGTCGAGGGAACAGGCAGAGGTCGGTACACAGGAGAAACAGCACGGTATGATAACGCTCGGTATGCAACATGGTTGGCAATACTTCGCGACGAGGTGTTGTGATGACGGTGTATATGAATGCCTGGAATGTGGGCGTGGTGATGAGGAACAGCTGAGTCCTTAATGGCTATCAGGTGACATTCCTGACATTACCCCCCCTCAACGGAGCGTCTCCTGACGCTCCACGACGCAAAGGCGGACGGCCACGGCCCCGGGGGGCAGGAAAATGTGGATGGGCAGCGTGGAAGTCGGCGACGAGCGAGGGACAGAGTACGTCCCGCGCGGCCACCCAGGTCCTCTCCTCAGGACCGAAGCCCTCCCAATCGAGGAGGTATTGGAGACCACCACGCCGACGTCGGGACTCCAGCAGCTCCCTGACGATATACGCCGGCCAACCGTCTATGTCCAGCGGCTCCGGGGGACGGGCAGGAACAGATGAGACAGACATGGGGCTGTAATGGACAGGCTTAAGGAGAGACACATGAAAGGTGGGATTAATGCGATAATGAGGGGGCAAATGAAGTTTGTAGGTTACGGCGTTAACCCTCTTCAGCACTTTAAACGGTCCGATGTAACGTTGACTGAGTTTACGGCAGGGCTGACGCAGGTTGAGATTCTTAGTCGAGAGCCATACCCGCTGACCAGGGTGATAGATCAGGGCCGGGAGACGACGGCGATCAGCATTCATGCGGCGGGTATGGAGGGCACGTCTCAACTGAACGTGAGCTTGTTCCCAGGTCCGAGCACTGCGCATCAGCCACTCGTCTAGTGTAGGGATATCAGAGGGCGTCTTATCCCATGGGAAAAACGGGGGTTGATAGCCGTAGACGATTTGGAAAGGAGTGAGTTTGGTTGAGGAGTGTATTATGGAGTTGCGTGCATACTCAGCCCAGGGGAGATATTTATGCCAGTCTCTCTGAGATGTGCAGTACTGGCATAGAAACCGACCCAGTTTTTGGTTGTACCGCTCCACCTCACCATTGGACTGGGGATGATATCCTGACGTCAGGCTGGCTGTCACTCCGAGCAGTTTGCAGAACTGGGTCCAGACGCGCGAGGTGAACTGAACCCCTCGATCGGACAGGATGTCTTCTGGGAGTCCATAGATCCGGAAGACGTAGTGGAAGATGTCCGATGCTGTTTCCATGGCCGTAGGTAACTTGGGGCGAGGAATCAGACGACACATTTTCGAAAACCTGTCCACTACAACAAAGATTACGGTATTGCCTCCTGAGACAGGCAGATCGGTAACAAAGTCGACCGCTATGTGTGACCATGGCCGACGTGGGATAGGTAACGGGAGGAGTTTACCAGTGGGTAAGGTGCGTGGAGTACGCGACTGAGCGCATATTTCGCAGGCGAGTACGTAGTCGTGAATGTCGTCCTCCCACGATGGCCACCAATACTTCCGAGCGATGAGGTGGCGAGTGCGAGTGATGCCCGGGTGTCCAGTCCCTGCCGTGTCATGGGCGAGCTGGAGGATTCGCCCTCGCAACGACACCGGGACATATTGCTTACCCTCGGGACAGTCTTCGGGACTGGGGTCAGTGAGTAAAGCCGCATCCAAGTCGTCTTGCACATCCCATCTTATGAGGTCGAGGAAGCAGGAGTCCTTGAGAATATGCACCGGCGCCTCATCGCTCGGTGATCTGTCGTGGATCCGAGACAGAGCATCCGCCTTGGTATTCTTGGAACCGGGCCTGTAACACACTGAGAATTTAAACCGGGAAAAAAACAGAGCCCACCTTGCCTGACGCGGATTCAATCGTCTGGCGGACTTCACATACTCTAGGTTCTTATGGTCAGTATATACTATAAACGGATGTTCGGAGCCCTCCAGCCAATGACGCCACTGTTCTAGCGCTAGTTTCATAGCCAGGAGTTCTCTATCTCCCACGTCGTAGTTTACTTCGGCCGGTTTCAACTTTTTTGAGAAGTAAGCGCAGGGAAACAGTTTAGGGGGGTCTCCTTGTCGTTGGGATAGAACAGCGCCCACACCCACCTCCGATGCGTCAACCTCGACGATAAACTGGAGTTTAGGATCCGGGAGGTGCAATATGGGTGCACTGGTGAACGCAGTTTTCAACGTGTTGAACGCTTGATGCTCTTTGGAGGACCACACGAAGCGCGTCTTCTTCCCCCCTTTCAGGAGGTCGGTGAGAGGGGCCGCTATCGAACCGAAGCTCCTAATGAAACGACGGCAGAAGTTCGCGAATCCCAGGAACCGTTGCAGTTCTTTCGTCGAACTAGGTACCGGCCAGTTAGTCACTGCATCCACCTTATCAGCATCCATGTGCATTTGGCCCGGCGAGAGGGTACATCCTAGGAACGAGACGGTAGAAACGTGGAACTCGCACTTCTCAGCTTTCACATACAGTTTATTCTCCCGGAGACGTTGCAGGACAGCGGAGACGTGTTGGACGTGTTCGGTGATTGAGGGAGAATAAATCAGGATGTCGTCAATGTAAACGAAGACAAAACGATCTATCATCTCACGGAAGATATCGTCCATAAAGGCTTGGAATACTGACGGACTGTTTGACAGCCCATAGGGCATCACCAGGTATTCATAGTGACCTCGAGCAGTAACGAAGGCAGTTTTCCACTCATCCCCCTCCCGTATGCGTATCAGATTGTAAGCGCTCTTCAGGTCCAGTTTAGTGAATACAGTCGCTCCCATCAATCGCTCTTGCGAAGCAGAGATAAAAGGAAGGGGGTAAGCGAACTTCGAGCACACGATAATCAATACAGGGACGTAGTCCACCCCACTTCTTCTCCACGAAGAATCCGGCTGCTACTGGGGACGTCGATGGGCGGATGAACCCCTTCTGCAGTGCTTCACTGATGTAAGATTCCATCGCGGCATCTTCGGGACGGGAGAGAGGGTATGGCTTGGATCTCTTGGGCAAAGACGACCCGGGGAGAAAGTCGATGGCGCAGTCGCTAGGTCTGTGAGGGGGTAATAGACTGGCCTGAGTCTTGTTAAAGACGTCCTTATACTCCTGGTACTGTTCAGGTACGACTCCAGAGAGGGGCGTGTCAGGACTCTCCACCGTAGTGGAACGAAGAGGTAGGTGTATACAGGATTTTAAACACTGTGGTCGCCACTTGGTGAGTTCTCCAGTCCTCCATGAAATTTCTGGATCATGTGTCTTTAGCCAAGGAAAACCAAGTATAACTGGATCTCGGGGAGAGGACACCAGGTAGAACTGTCTCAGCTCTGTGTGGAACATACCAACTCGGAGAACGACAGGTTTGGTACGTACGGTCACCATGCCGTCACCGATAGGTTGACCATTGACAGCATTTATGTGTAGCGGGGGTTTCACTGGTTCGGTGGGAATGTTTAGAGATTTGGCTAAGTCCGTGTCTAGGAAATCACCTCCGGCACCAGAGTCCACTAAGCCGAATAGCGATTGGTGATACCACCGCAGGTGAGTAGTATGGGAAGGCTAAGCTGGGACCTACCACTAATGAAAAACAACGGTGTTTTTATTCTTTCTTGCGAGGGCGATCTGTCTCTGGAGTGGATTGGACGTGTAGGACAGCCAACCCGGAAGTGACCTTCCTCACCGCAGTAAACACACAGGCCCTCGCGGACACGACGAGCCCGTTCCTTCGGCGTGAGGGGAGATCTGCTCAATCGTACGGGGTCTGGGAAGGCATGGGGTGTCTCGCCGAGGGGTTTGGGAGACTGAACACGGGGAGTTGACACAGGAGATCTCTCACAGTTGGGACGGTGAGTGGCTAATATTTTATCCACGTTTACAGCAGCTTGCATGTACTCTGTAAGGGACAGGTCGTCACTCTGACAGGCTAATTCCACCTGGAGGTCGATGCTAAGGCCGCGTCGGAACACGGTCTTCAGTTCTGAGTCCCCCCAGCCACTCCCTGCAGCCAACGTGCGGAACTCCCGGACGTAATCGGCTGCGCTGCGTCCTCCTTGTTGTATTTCACACAGCTGTGTGCCGATGTCCAGCCCCGCTGGGGGATGATCGAAGACCAACCGAATGAGGGCTGTGAACTGATCTTCCGACTCCAGAACAGGATCTTCACAGTTCCACAGGGCTGTTCCCCAGGCACCTGCCTCTCCAGTAAGGAAGGAGACGATGAAATGAACCTTTTGGCGTTCGGTCTGGAACTGGGTAGGATGGTACATGAAGTACAACCACATTGCATAAGGAAGTGTCTACAGCGTTCAGGGGATCCGTCATATCGCTCCGGAACAGCGACAGGAATACCGGAGGGTAACACGGAGGCTATTACTGGACTAGGAGTACCGAGGTTCTGCGCGGTGGTGGCTTGATGGAGGGTCTCCGAGAGAGCCAGGATGGTAATCCCTTGGTTACGAGTCGTCTCGGTAAGTAGTGTGATTTCCTCCTTCAACGCCGCAATGCTGGCTGCTATGCACTCCGGATAGGTTTGAGCTTCTGCAGGATCCATGTTAAAGGCGAAGTATTTTGTAATGTCAGGAAGAGACAGAGAGAGATCCTTATGCAAAAGCACAGTGCTCTTTATTTGGCAGATAGATACAACCAGAGAATGCGAGATGTTAATGCATAAACGGAGTTGATCTAATGCAGTTTGTTGAGAGTGGTCTATCCGGTCCGGGGTCGTAACGGGAAGGCAGAGTCCGTACGGTACCTGAGGGCTAGGCAGAAGACGGGGTCGAGGGAACAGGCAGAAGTTGGTACACAGGAGAAACAGCAGGGTATGATAACGCTCGGTATGCAACATGGTTGGCAATACTTCGCGACGAGGTGTTGTGATGACGGTGTATATGAATGCCTGGAATGTGGGCGTGGTGATGAGGAACAGCTGAGTCCTTAATGGCTATCAGGTGACATTCCTGACAGTGCCCTATGACGACGCCCCTAAAAGTTAGTTAAAACCCTTTGCTCAAGGAGAAACGAGTCGCAGAGACTCACAAGAGACTTGAAAAGGAACTAGTTGGAAAAACGCCAAATACCACGACAAACACCGCAGAGTCAACTGGAGTGATGCCAAAAGACTGCAACTAAGCTCGAAATGAGTCCAACTACTAAGAACATTCTTTTGTATTATATTTTATCTTCTTTATTTTATTTTTTCGAGGAAAGTATTTTTAACCTAGTTTATGTGTCGTCATCAAACTTACTTTCATTTCATCTAGTCTTCAAGTCAAGTCATTTTTTTCTTAGTTAAGTTAAAGTTAATTATGTTTGGCCGATGGATATTGATTTTAATTTAACTCCGAGTACACCCTCTCAAGTGAACAGCAACAAGTTTGACTATGCCCCTCCAGTTAAGTCTCCACCATTCAGAGTTCATATGCTGCCTTGGGGTTGCCAGTTCAATTTGTTGTCTCCCAACTTCTATCTCTCCCAGAGTCCGGATTAGCAATTGTTGTTACCATTAGCCTCTGCCAGAATCCTTCTTCTCTCCCTTCCTAATTTCCTTCGAAGTCTTTGTGTCCGTACCTGGGTCCTACGCTAGTTACAGATGTATTAGGTTAGCCATATAATCCATTTTAAATCCCATGACCGTCGATAGTTGCTTATTATTCTGTTGTGTTTAATATTCTATTCTTTGGTTAGTTATCATTATATCTCTGGTTTAGATTAGTAGATTTATATGGAGGGATTTTTGTTTCAAAAGTTCTACAGAAGCAAAAGTGAATCTGCAGGCAAAATTCTTAGCATCAAGAGCAGAAAGTATATGAATGCAAAACAGATTTCGTTTCGTTATTTTCGTTTGCATTTTGACAAGTTTTTGGTTCCATTGTTTTTGGTTTTTTTTTTGGTTTTTCCCAGTAAGGTATTTTGCTTCTGGAATCTCTCTTTGCTTCTGCTTCGTTTTTTGCTTCTGACTTTTGGAACACATTTCACGTGTGGGAGGGGCTTAGATGAAGGCGTTCCTCTGCAATCTCCATTGGTCACTAATTCCAGACTGACAGAGCTCTGAAACACGCCTCAGAGACCAAGCCATGCCCATCCCACCAGCTTCCCAGCGTTTTCAAACATGGCGGAATGCATGGGTTCTGTTTCACAGCAGCATATACACTGCTCAAAAAATAAAGGGAACACTCAAATAACACATCCTAGATCTGAATGAATGAAATATTCTCATTGAATACTTTGTTCTGTACAAAGGTGAATGTGCTAACAACAAAATCACACAAAAATCATCAATGGAAATCAAATTTATTAACCAATGGAGGCCTGGATTTGGAGCCACACACAAAATTAAAGTGGAAAAACACACTACAGGCTGATCCAACTTTGATGTAATGTCCTTAAAACAAGTCAAAATGAGGCTCAGTATTGTGTGTGGCCTCCACGTGCCTGTATGACCTCCCTACAATGCCTGGGCATGCTCCTAATGAGGTGGCGGATGGTCTCCTGAGGGATCTCCTCCCAGACCTGGACTAAAGCATCCGCCAACTCCTGGACAGTCTGTGGCGCAACGTGACGTTGGTGGATGGAGCGAGACATGATGTCCCAGATGTGCTCAATCGGATTCAGGTCTGGGGAATGGGCGGGCAGTTCATAGCTTCAATGCCTTCATCTTGCAGGAACTGCTGACACACTCCAGCCACATGAGGTCTAGCATTGTCCTGCATTAGGAGGAACCCAGGGCCAACCGCACCAGCATATGGTCTCACAAGGGGTCTGAGGATCTCATCTCTGTACCTAATGGCAGTCAGGCTACCTCTGGTGAGCACATCAAGGGCTGTGCGGCCCTCCAAAGAAATGCCACCCCACACCATTACTGACCCACTGCCAAACCGGTCATGCTGAAGGATGTTGCAGGCAGCAGATCGCTCTCCACGGCATCTCCAGACTCTGTCACATCTGTCACGTGCTCAGTGTGAACCTGCTTTCATCTGTGAAGAGCACAAGGCGCCAGTGGCGAATTTGCCAATCCTGGTGTTCTCTGGCAAATGCCAAGCATCCTGCACGGTGTTGGGCTGTGAGCACAACCCCCATCTGTGGACATCAGGCCCTCATACCATCCTCATGGAGTCGGTTTCTAACCGTTTGTGCAGACACGTGCACATTTGTGGCCTGCTGGAGGTCATTTTGCAGGGCTCTGGCAGTGCTCCTCCTGTTCCTTCTTGCACAAAGGCGGAGGTAGCGGTCCTGCTGCTGGGTTGTTGCCCTCCTACGGCCTCCTCCACGCCTCTCCTGGTGTACTGGCCTGCCTCCTGGTAGCGCCTGCAGCCTCTGGACACTACGCTGACAGACACAGCAAACCTTCTTGCCACAGCTCACATCGATGTGCCATCCTGGATGAGCTGCACTACCTGAGCCACTTGTGTGGGTTGTAGAGTCCGTCTCATGCTACCACAAGTGTGAAAGGACAACCAACATTCAAAAGTGACCAAAACATCAGCCAAAAAGCATAGAAGTGGTCTGTGGTCCCCACCTGCAGAACCACTCCTTTATAGGGCGGGTCTTGCTAATTGCCTCTCATTTCTACCTGTTGTCTATTCCATTTGCACAACAGCAGGTGAAATTGATTCACAATCAGTGTTGCTACCTAACTGAACAGGTTGGTTTCACAGAAGTGCGGTTGACTTGGAGTTATATTGTGTTGTTTAAGTGTTGTTTATTTTTTTGAGCAGTGTATATTGCGTTTCAATCATACGAACGTTCTTCATTCATGTTGTGAAGCAGGACCTAGTGCTATCTACACCGGGGACAAGGCAGAAGAGCGTGCATTTACCACTATATTTACCAGATTGTACATTTACCACTACATTTACCAGATCGTACATTTACCACTACATTTACCAGATCGTACATTTCCCAGTGGATTTAATTGGGTAATTAATGGTTTCAATCGGTTTCATATTTTGCGGTAAAACAAAGTTACTGCCGTTCGCTACAGCGTTGAACACTGTCAGAGCTACACAAGCTCTTGTGATAAATAGGTAGATAGATAGGCCTATTAAGTTCGCGTCAACCCCGTGTAGGTAACGGTGACATACAATAAGAAACAAGATTTTTTTCTAGTCTGTCTGTAGTTCTAACTGGTGAATCCAGGGACGTGTGAGGAGAACATCCGCGCCAGGGCTGAAAAGGTTGAAGATTAAGTTGTAAACTCTTGTCATTTAGTTTACCCTGTGCTTTAGCCCATATTAGAAGCCTTTTGTGACTAAATAAAAACACGTGGACCCTGGTATTTTTTACACTCATTTTCGCCGCTGATGTTATTTATTGGTTCATTAAGACGTAATGGTTTTGACTGAGCCATCTGGAATGGCGAAAGCGGCTTCTCGCGATCTGGCTCCATCCATTGACAAGACGGGTCAATATTGTTCAGCGCGGACATTATCGTGAGAGGAGTCGACAGGGAAGAGTGTGTCACAAAAGGTTTGCCGTGTAGAAATGCCTTTATTGGCTATTACAGCAATCAAACGCTTCCTGTAATTGCTGACCAGCTTTTTGCATGTCTCCACTGGTATTTTTGTCCATTCATCTTTAGTGATGAGCTCCAACTCTTTGAGGTTGGAGGGTCTCCTTGCCATCAACCTGATCTTTAGCTCCCTCCACAGATTCTCAAATGGATTCAAGTCAGCACTCTGGCTGGGCCACTGCAAGACATTAATATTTTTGTCTGCTAACCATTTCTTCACCACTTTGGCTGTGTGTTTTGGGTCGTTGTTGTGCTGAAATGTCCACTGCTTCTCAAGGCCAAGTTTCTCTACAGACTGCCTGATGTTGTTGTTGAGAATCTTGATGTATTGCTCTTTTTTCATGGCCATTTACTGCGATCAAGTTCCCTGGTCCATTGGCTGAAAAACACCCCCAAAACATTAGTTTCCACCAACGTGTTTGACCGTGGGGATGGTGTTCTTAGGGTTGAAGGCTTCTCCGTTTTTACGCCAAATGGTGGACACATCATTGTGGCCAAACAATTCAATTTTTGTTTCATCTGACAATAAAACAGAACACCAGAAGTCTTCTTCTTTGTCCAGATGAGCATTTGCAAAGGTCAAGCGGGCTTTTGTGTGCCTCTTCTGAAGAAGTGGTGTCCTCCTTGGTCTGCGTCCGTGGAACCCAGCAGTGTGCAGTGTCCGTTGGACTGTCGGCCTTGAGATGTCGCCACCAGCAGAGCCCAGATTCACCAGGATGGCCTTGGTGGTGATGCTTGGATTTTTCTTCATCTCTCTCACTATTCTCCTGGCCAGCACAGGTGTCACTTTTGGCTTCCGACCACATCTTCTGAGATTTTCCACAGTGCGGAACTTCTTGTATTTTTTAATAATACTTTGCACTGTAGCCACTGGAACTTGAAAACATTTTGATATGGCTTTATAGCCCTTTCCTGACTTGTGAGCGGACACAATGCACAGCCGCAGGTCCTTAGTGAGCTCCTTTGTCTTAGCCATGACTGTCCACAAACCAACTGCAGAGAGCTGCTGTTTTTTCTCCAGTTGAGTTGATTAAAACAGCTGTTCCCAATGAATCAGGGTAATTAGGATGCTTTAAAACAGCTTGGACTATTTGGAATGGTATAGAACATTGGATTTTCCCATATATTGTAACAGTTTTCAAAGGTAATGAATAATTTTGGACATGCCACTTTTTGTTCAAATGTGAATAAAAGCTGAGAAATATTTTTTGCCCACAATGATGCCTCTTGTACATCATCATATTATCTCCTGGGAGATGCCTGTGTCATAATTTCTGGTTAAATAAAAGTAAATTTAAGTCAAAATTTGCCAGGGGTATGAATACTTTCGGGCATGACTGTATATATATGACCGTTTCTCACCTTTTTAACCCCTGACCCATTTTCATGCCTGCACTTTCATTAGCTGATGCAGAGAAGCTGGTCCATGCTTTTGTCTCGTCGAGATTGGACTACTGTAATAGTCTTCTAATTGGATGCTCTAAACAGTCCATAAAGAAGCTACAACTTGTACAAAATGCTGCAGCTAGAGTCCTAACTAAGGCTAGGAAATTCAATCATGTTAGTCCCACTCTCGCGGCATTACACTGGCTTAAATATCACATTGAATTAAAAATTCTTCTGTTAACCTATAAGGCGTTAAAATGGTCTTGCCCCACAATATCTGAGTGAACTCATTGCTTACTACAACCCATCGCACCCTTTGCGCTCCCAAAATGCTGGATTTCTCTTAGTTCCAAAAAATTGTAAGACTACAGCCAGAGGCAGAGCTTTCTCCTTTAAAGCCCGTCAATTATGGAATAGCCTTCCAGCTCCAATCCGAGATTCTGACACAGTTCCAATCTTTAAATCTAGACTTAAGACTCACCTATTTAATCAAGCCTTCAGCTAATATAACCCTTGTAAGGTTTAGGGGCTTGGAGGCCCCCAGACGTTGAGATTTCTGGTAATCTGAGATGTTGCTGTCATCCAGCTGTGTCATGGCATCACTCTAGTTGTGACAATGACTTGACTGGAAAGCAATGTCTCAGTGAGCCCTCATGCCTGTGGTCACCTCTGAACCCCTCCCTTTAGTTATGCTGCTATAGATTAGCCTGCCGGAGCCACATGTGGATCACTGGCACATGAGCCATGTACATTTAAATCAATGGTGTCCACTCAGTCTGTATTGTCTATCTTTTTGCATGCCTCTACCCAAGATGATTGGATACAAGCACCTAAAAGCACCTGGGAGATGGTCTGGCTTGCCGGTGGATGTACTGATCCCAGGGTTGGATGTGCCATTGCCACAAGAGGTCATGCTGATGCTAGCTCCTGCCTGAGGCCCACCACCTGCAGCGAAGGGACTGTGACTACTTGGCCAGGAACAAGAACCTTAACTATTACTGTGGAACTGTAGAACCACCCTGCGACCACGGACTTGTGCTAACGGGCCGCCCAATGGAGGATGGGTTCCCTTTTGAGTCTTGGTCCTCCCAAGGTTTCTTCCTAATTTCTATAACTATCCTAGAAAATCTTTTATTGGCTAACAGTCTAAGGTTGCCACTAATGTCTGGTGCTCTGGCTCCCGGTAAACAACTAACTGTAACCGCTGGAGCCCCTAAAGGAATTGCGACTTTCACGTGCCGAACTATAGAGTCTTCTATGACCAGAGTCTGTGATTTTTCTGATTTACCTTTATAAATCATTGAATGTTTGGATTTAAAAAATCAGTTAAATATATTATATAGGGGACAAACACAGTGATATTTGAGAGATGAAATTAAGTTTATATGATTTACAGAAAGTGTGCAATAATTGTCTAAACAAAAGTAGGCAGGTGCATTACGTTCCCTTTAGCTTGTGGCGTTCCCGTCGTCCAGCTCAGTCCCAGACTGAGGAGCGTCCTCGGTGAGCTTCAGTTAATTCCTCCGCTACGATCAACGCTCATCCTGCCAACTATGCCAATTTCTGTGGTGGAATTGATGGCACAGAAGTCGAGGTCTTATAATATATTAAGCAATATTTATTTTATAGCAAGAGTTACAAAATATAAAAGTATCAAAGTAATTCATGCAGTAACTCTGAACTGTCTCTCTCAGTCCAGATTCTTATAGTCAATGTGTGTGTGTGTAGAAAAAACTAAGGATGCTGCTTCCCAGGAGCAGTTATCGATTTCCCTGGGATTCAACCTTGGGTGCATAGAAACAGATAAGCAATGTTATCACTAACTCTGCTGCTGCACAGAAAACTTCAGTCTTACACACTGAAAAAACTATGGAGGAGGGTTTACTTAAAAAAATGTAGGAAAGTTTTTCACGTAAAAACAGCAAGTAAATTTAACAAAGCATATATTCAAATAATATTTACTCATTATTCTCAGTGTATTTAACTACAAATGTTTCAGTAAATGTTACTTTGCAACACGTTATGTACACTAATAATGCATTTAGATCGTACTCAGTGTATAGATTTTACTACAACAATGTAGCACCACATTCTCTCATGGCTTTTATTATTTATGTAGTAGTAATATTTGATGTTATTTAATAATGCTTAACTGTTTATTACAGGATTATTTTCTGATACAAAACATGCAATAAACTATTACATGCAGTGAAATCAAAACATTGAAAAGAAGCTAAAAAAATCACTCCTTTTATTGTGGCAACACTAACACCAGCTCACACAATTTCGTCAATAGTGCATGAGAGAAGAACACTCTTTCAAACACCTTTATAAAGCACAACCTCACTCACTTCTCTATTCTAGCTACTAGACACGGTAACAGTGCCTAAGGTGAACTCAAGGGGCATCTTCTCTTCTTTGGCAGTCACTCGAAATGAGTATGCCCTCTGTTTGAGGAGATCTGTTTGAGGAGACGTGTACTAGGCATACGGATGACATGGCCAGTCCATCTGAGCTGGTGCTGCCTTATTATGGTGGTGATGCTGCTCATGTCGGCCTCCTCCAGAATACTGATGTGACCCCGCATTGGTGCGTCTGTCCTGCCAGCTAATCCTCAGTATCTATCATAAGGCTCTTTGGTGGTACTGTTCCAGGACCCTCAAGTGTCTGCTGTATGTGGTCCATGACTCTGCTCCATAAATCAGGATGGGGAAAATAACAGCTTTGTAGACCAGGAGCTTGGTTTGAGCCTTTAGGGCACGATCTTCAAAAACTCTTCTCCTGAGTCTGGCGTATGCTGCACTTGCACTGTTGAGTTGATGGTTAACCTCAAAGTCTATATCAGCATTGGAGGAAAGAAAACTGCCAAGGTAGGGAAAATGGTCAAGATTAACCAGAGCAGTATCTTCTACTTTGATGATGGGCTGAGTGTATGACTGATTGGGTGAAGACTGATAAAGAACCTGGGTCTTCTCGATATATAAAACCAATCCAAGGGCTCTGTATGCCTTGGCAAAGGCATTCAAGATATCCTAGGGGTCCTCAGCAGAGTGTGCTACAATGTGTGTGTCTGTGTCTCTCTGTTCAATAAAAAGTAGTGTCTGAGTGTGTGTGTGTGTGTGCTTGTATGCCCAGTGGTGGATGGTGCTCTGTCACTAGGGTCTGTCCTCTCTCCCCTTCCTGCACCCCATTCAGTCCCCCAGGGGGCTGTGGCTTCTGGTAGAGAGTATGCTGTGCGCAATTGGCTGCCGCTTCTTGCTGGTGTGTGTGTGATTGGTTGTCTGTGACTTGTACCTGTGTTAAATTGTAAAGTGCCTTGGGTGTTCTGAAACATTCTGGGTATTCTGGGTAATCGAACATTCATTCATTCAATGGCATTGTCATCAGCATACTGTAACTCAATGATGGAGGTGTGACCAACCTTGCTTTTAAATCTGTTGAGGTTAAAGAGCCCGCCATCAGTCCTGTGCAGGATTGGAATCCCTTGTGGCAGTTGTTCTTTGCCAATAAGAGAGAGTACAGCAGCAATGAATATGGCAAATAAACTGGGTGCAATTATGCATCCCCCATCTCCACAGTGAAAGTCTCAGACTTAGTGCCACTGTTACTAAGCACTGTGGCTGCCATTCCATCATGTAGCAGCCTTAGGATTCTGATGTATTTAGCATGGCAGCCAAACCTTGATAATATGCTCCACAGAGCCTGGCGGTCAACAGAGGTAAAGGCCTTTGTCAGATCTATGAAAGCTATATATAATGGCTTTCCTTGTTCTCTACATTTTTCTTGCAGTTGCCGCACTGCAAAAATCATTTCAGCCGTGCCTCTGGAAGGACGAAAACCGCACTGAGACTCTGGGAGTATTTCCTCAGACAATGGTATCAGTCGATTTGCGAGGATACGGGCAAGAACTTTACCAGTTGTTGACAGAAGTGAGATGCCTCTGTAGTTCCCACATTCCGCTTTGCCCCCCTTTTTTTTAAATGCATCCCTGAGCTCTGGAGGGATTTCCTCTTTTTCCCAGACCTTGAGGAGAAGGGTGTGGATGTGACACAAGAGTTCTGGCTCACCTTCCTTTAGGACCTCCACTGGTATCCCATCAGGGCCTGATGGCATCTTGCACTTCCAGAATGTTGGGAGGTTACCCCATATCTTCTCTGATGAGGTGCTGAGGTATAAGGTTAATGAATCTTGGATCTATGGTACTATTTCGGTTAAGAAGTTCTTGGAAATGCTCCTTCCATCTAGCATTGATGGACTCATTGTCCTTCAATAGCACTTGTCCATCCTTTGAGCGCAAAGGGGTTGGGCCTTGATAGTTTGGTCCATAGATGGCCTTTGTGGCACAGAAAAAGCCCCTGGTATTACCAGAGTCTGTGAGCCTCTGGATTTCCATTGCCTTTTCTTTCCACCAAGAGTTTTTAAGCTCCCTCACCTGCTCTGAACCGCTGCCTTCGCTCTAGAGTGAGCAACTCTTTTAGCTTTGCAGGAAGTGTCGTTTTGCCATGCGCGAAAGGCTTCCTTTTTTTGAGGATCAGCAGTTTGATCTTTGCATCGTTCTCATCAAACCAGTCCGGATGCTTTCTGGACTTATACCCCAAGGTGTTTATACAGGCACTGAGGATGGTAGATTTTAGGAGACACCAATGCTCTCTTATATCATCAGGATATTCCTGTTGGAGACTTTTCTTGAAAGATGCCTGAAAACGCTGCTGGGTGGCAGGTTCATGTAAACTTTCAAGTTCAAATCTTCTTTTGGATCCTTCTTTTCCTCTTAAGTTTGATGGACATTGTGCAGCGTACAAGACGATGATCTGTCCAGCAATCATCAGTACCAAACATGGCCCATGTGATGTTTACATCTTGTCGGTCCCTGGTTTGTACAATAGCATTATCAATTAGATGCCACTGTTTAGAGTGAGGGTGCCTCCATGATGCCTTGTATTTACTTTTCTGCCGGAAAAGTGTGTTGGTAATGGTGAGATCATATTGAGCACATTTGCTGAGAAGAAGAGATCCATTGGAGTTGATATTCCCAATGCCCTCTTTGCCATTGACACCCTGCCAGAGGATGTTGTCCCGGCCGACCCTTGCATTGAAATCACCAAGGAGTATGATCTTATCCTCCCTGGGGATCTCAGCAAGTGTCTCGCCTAAGCAGGCATAGAAGGTCTATTTTACTTCCTCTTCAGAGTCCAAAGTAGGGGCATAAGCACTCAGGACTGTAGCCATCTGGTTGTTGGCAAGCGCCAGACGCATGGTCATGAGCCGATCACAAATCCCTACAGGAAGTTCAGAGAGGTAACCGACAAGCTCATTTTTAATGACAAAGCAGACTCCATGGATCCTTGGTTCATCAGCAGGTTTTCCTTTCCAAAAGAAAGTGTAACCCCCTTTCTCCTCCTTCACTTGCCCTTCATCTTGCCAGACAGGTTTCAGAAAGGGCAGCGAGGTCTATTTGACATCTCCTTAGTTCTCTGGCAAATATAGCTGTTCTCCTCTCAGGCCTTTTACTGGTTGCACTGTCCAGCAAAGTGCGGATGTTCCAAGCACCAAAGTTAAATTTGCTGTATTTTCGACCGTAGGTGGTGATCCCACTGGACACGATAATCCAGTCAGGGTGTTCGAGGCAGGCTATTTTTAGGGCACCTTTTCTAGCCCCTTCCCCATAAAAACAGGGTGGGCAGAGTGGATCCTGAAGATGGCTCTTCTGCCTCAGTTCCAAGAGTCCAGCGACTGATCTTGCACCCACCCCCTACTGTCCCAGCTCATGACTAAGGGCTTCCAGATTTCACAATCCTTATATCTACACTGTAAATACTTTAATGGTGACTATCCATATTTTTGAATGTCAAGTGCTAATCACAGTTAGCATAAGTTACTTGGCTAATACCAGGCAGGTCAATAACCCAAACTGGAAATAAACTAACACTGCCTCAGTTAAGCTAACCGGTTGGTTCGTTAACATGGCAGGCTTATCTCACATCTAAACATAACTTTATTTAAAAAGTGAAACATGTACGTTAATATAGTATTAAACGAATGTAGATTTTGCTCACATTTATTAAAACACCTTAATCACTTAACTTCATGACTTTTTATTCAACTTTAATTGTCGTTTGCTTGTCATCAGTTGGTGTAACTGATAAATGTCAGTAGGCATAACCAATGTATCTCATAAAAATCTAATATTGCACAAAGAAGTTACTATGCATATGCTTTCAGCACTGTACTACACTGTAAAAATTTAATTTAAAATGATTTTAAACCAACTGATCCAAGATTAGAGAGAAAAAATGGCATATAATGTCTATGGCATATTGACTTGCACACCAAAAACCCATATTATCTTAGTTTAGAAATTAATATAATTTTATATTATTTTTATATATTATATTATAACTATATTATTTAGTTATATTAAAATATAAAATTTTAATATAACTTACCGTATTTTCTGGACTATAATCCGCACCTACCAAGTTTTTTTTTTTTTTTTAAGGAAAATGTTGTATAAGCCACATATATCTACTGAATACAGTGAGTCCCCGCTTAACGACGGGTCTGGTTAACGACAGACCGGAGTTATGACTGACCTTTTTTTAATTTCGCATGGTGCGCGGAGAAGCAGTGGCAGCATAGTTGAGTGTTGTGGGGTGTTGTGGGGTGTGTTGTGCGGTGTTGTGGAGTGTTGTGGGGTGTTGTGGGGTGTGTTGTGCGGTGTTGTGGGGTGTTGTGTATGATAAGCTGAGGCAGCGCAGCCTCCACCGCAGTCCATCTCGACAACGCAATCACTCTTTCTCACGCTGTATGAGAACATTGTTAGTTTTTTTTCTATACTGTATTTACAAAAGCGTATATAAATTTAGGGTCACACTTAACGACGAAAACTTTGCCCCCACCGCGGATGGTGTGTTAGTTTGGATGTATGTGTGTCTTTGTCCTTATCTCTTTTTGTATAGGTAGATGAATGAGTACATGTTGGGGGGAAATAAATGGGTATGTGTGTATATATTGGGGTGTGGGCACATTTGGTGGTGGGCCCATGTACGCAAGAGTATATATGGGTGTGGTCGGATGTGTGGAGGAATTTATGTTGGGATGAATGTGCATGTGCGTGTAGGTGTATATGTGTGAGGGTCTACATGTGAGGGTGAGTTTGGGGGTGCGTGTGTGTATGGTAGGGGGGTATATAAGGGGTTGTGTGGGTGTATAGGGACAAATGCATATATGAGGTTGAGTGTATGAGTGAGGATGGTTATTTCTGGGTCGGGGGCTGGTCGGGCCCGGTCCTCTCCCGGCTGCTCCCCTGTGGTTACTGCTCCACTCCAGAGGAGGGGCGCCTTGGGGTTCCGGGGCCCGGCCTGGTGCTCCGGCGTGGGGGCGGTTGGTCCGCTCCCCTGGGCGGTTGTGGTCTGGGGCGGCTCGGGACTCCTCGGCGGGAAGGGGGCTCTGCCGGGTGGTGGGTGGTTTTCCGGGGCGCGTGGCGCTGGGGCTTTGCTACCGGCCCATGGCGGGGGGGGCCATCCTCTGGTTCCCCTGGACCTGGGCTCCTTGGCTGTTGGGGGGCTGTCCGGGGTCTCACTCTCCCGCCTGCGGGGGCGGGCATGCGAGGGTCACTGGGAAGTGCTGCCCTGGGGCTCCACAGCTCCTGGGGGGGCCGTGGGCGGGTGGGATTCCTGGGTCTTTCTCTGCCTACCTCTGGCCTCTGGGGGAATGTTGTCGCAGCTTTCTACCCTTGCTGGTAAGTACATTCCGTACATCTATCCTATGTTGCACTTACATAAACACACACACTCACACATAGACATACATCAAAGTCATTTGTGCTATATGTCTTGGGTACACTTTCTGCTTTATTTTGCTGTGGTCATTCGAGCTGGTTGTTTTATATATATATATAATATATATAAAACAATATAACATATTATATATATTATATAATATATATAAAACATATATATAAAACAATAAAACATATATATATATATGTAACGCAAAATGTGTTGTAAAAAGCACTATATAAATAAATTTGACTTTAACTACATGTGTGGTCTTTGTACCCAGGAACCATTATTTTCACATTTGCACTCTTAGATCACAAAGGTTGTATGGAGAGAATGTGTACGGTAAAACGCTCTAGCCCTTCTGGAGCTACAGGTGGATCATTGTTTGTCAGATCTGGTAACGTATCGATGAACGCAGCTATGGAAGCAGATGTTATAGCTTGATTGTTTTGATAAAGGGGCGTCCAATGAATACCATCGTTCAAATGCAACTCATATGTTATGAGAGAGTGGTCAGAAATTTAGTAAATAGAAGTATTACTAAACTGGTTATGTCTATACCAAGCAATAAGACTAAGTCTAAATTATGGTTACAATTATGCGTAGAACCCACCACATTCTGAGTGATACCCACTGATACAAGAATTACTTGGAAGTTAATTCTAAAAGAATCATATATATTTTCAAAGTGGATATTAAAATCGCCAACTATAATCACCAAGAAGCATTGTTCAAGCCATTGTCCAAAAATAGAAAAAGCACTCTAAAACTGTAAACCTACCAAGACATGGCCATCCACCTAAATATTTAAACCTCAAATGTCATGTTAATGCACTGGAACAGTTTTAAGAGCTGTAATTTTTTTAAAGCCCCTCGTCCACTAAATACTTTCAGGTTTTGGCCACCGGATGCCGCTAAAGTCCACTGTATTATGAAGCTCTGAGTAATGAATCTTTTTTTTAATTCAGTTAGAAAAAGGCTTCAGTGCTTCAGAAAGCCTCGGATTTGCCATCAATATTAAACCCAGAATCAAACAAGAGACACCTGAAAGCAATGATGAGGGGTGTGAAGACTGACACAACCTGGAATTTCAAAATAAAAGGCACCTAAACAAACAAAACAGACATGACTGACAGGAGGCAAGTGGGACCATACCTGACATTGACATACTTTTGCCCATCACAAATATGTAATATTGCATCATTTTCCTCAATAAAAAATGACCAAGTATAATATTTTGTCTCATTGTTTAACTGGGTTCCCTTTATCTACTTTTTGAATTTTTTTCTAAATAGGTTTTATTTAATATAGAAATTTCTAAAGGGTATAGAAAATTTCAAGCAAGGACCCAGGGTGAGGCAAAGGCATAGTTAATACAGTCTGAGGTCGAACCAGGAGAACAGAGTCCAAATCTAATCCTAGGGGTAGGCTGGGTACGCGGTCTGAGTGAGAAGCAGAGGCCATACACAAGAAGACAGCCAGGAAAAATAAATGCTCGGTATGTAACATAGTAGAGAAAGGCTCGGAACTATAAAGGGCTGGCTGGGGTATGACAAGTGGCAGATGCAAGTAATTAATATTCCAGTGATTGTGACCTAGAACTTTGAGATTCTAGGTTGTGCTATCATGTCTGAAGAGCAGAGGGAGCAGAGGGACTGAGAGTCGTAAAATTTTTGCAGACAGCAAGATCTATAGCTAGTTAAGTTCATGGTTAATTAAGTGGTTTAAGTTACCTGCATAATAAGGAATGATTTTTTGTCCTCCAACACTTACCCCATTTTTAAATAGATACCCTTTTAGTCAAATACAAATAATTATGCTGCCTCAACAAATGCAGATGTGCACATTCATAGTAGAGCTGTCAGTATGTTCATTGTTACATGGCTTTTCTCTCAGACATATGATGCATTACTGGAAAATGAAAAGCTCTGGCTAAACTATGCTCTGTCTAGTGGAGAGATTCTGCTTCTAAAACTCATAGTGACACTTAATCATTGACTTAGTCATGCACGCTGTCACCATTAATCTGAAACATTCGCCGATTTGTGGTTCACTTCTGAAATCCCATATGTGAGCCACAAACTTTTGCCCCTTCTGAAACTTTTCCATATTCTGCTGCAGCGCTGTAGCTCAGTTTCAAGCTTTAAGTTGCTAATGGCATAGTTACAAGCATAAAACTTTACAATTTAATTGTAAAGACAACAACAGGCCCTGTGTAGTAATAATGTTCTACCTTGTATTTCACACATTTACACATTAAAACAAGACATCCACATTTCACACTCCACATTTCATTGTATTTAATAAGTATAATAATATAACATAATAATATGCATTATAAATATATAATACTACTGCTATTAATACTATTAATAATAAGGAACATTTCTATAGTGCCTTTCTCAATACGCAAGGACACTTTACAGAGGAAATAAAGCAATAGGAAAAAGAAAATAATTCAAACTGAGACAGATGTTTAAAATTGACACACATTATTGAACAATGAGAAGGAGGAATACTTGGGTATTTTTTAAGACCAACTGTTAATTCACTGTTTTACTACAAGTCATCAATGCTAATAAGGAATTAATACTACAGAGGAGCAGTACAACAGCATTGGAGCTACTATTCCAATCCTTGGTAAAATAGAATAAATAATGTTTTTGAAAAGATATTTCAAAACTTTGGCTGTGAGATTTGTCAATAGAGCATGAGAACATGAGGCAGAGTCTTACAGTAAGATGCTCACACCAAAAATGAATGTGCATCCTTGCCTCCATGTTAGGACCAATTATCAACTGACTGACCTCCCTGACAGTGGTGTCATTCAATAGCTCACCCATCGATGTTGAGCGGAGAGTGAGTGTGACGTGCTCTCCTGAAGTCAACAACCATTTCCTTGGTCTTGTCCACGTTCAGGTGAAGGTTGTTGTCTTTACACCAGTCTGTCAGCCGCTGCACCTCCTCTCTGTACGCTGACTCGTCACCTTTGCTGATGAGACCCAGCACTGTTGTGTCATCGGCGAACTTAATGTGGTTCGAACGGTGTTGTGCTACAGTCAGCAGGGTGAACAGCAGAGGACTCAGAACACAGCCCTGGAGGACCCCAGTGTTCAGTGTAATGGTGCAGGAGGTGCTGTTCCCAATCCGGACTGACTGGGGCCTCCCAGTCAGGAAGTCCAGGATCCAGTTACAGAGGGGTGTGTTTAAGCCAAGCAGGCTTAGTTTCCCGATGAGTTTTCGTGGGACGATGGTGTTGAATGCTGAACTGAAGTCTATGAACAGCATTCTGGCGTAGGTGTCCTTCTTCTCCAGGTGGGTGAGGGAGAGATGAAGGGTGGTGGTGATGGCATCGTCCATGGAGCAGTTGCGATACGTGAATTGCAGGGGGTCTAGTGAAGGGGGCAGCTGGGTCTTGATGTTCCTCATGACTAGCTTCTCCAAGCACTTCATGATGATGGGGGTGAGTGCAACGGGACAGTAGTCATTGAGGCAGGACACTGTGGACTTCTTTGGCACGATTTCACCGATTTTGCAGCAAATTTAGCAGTATGTAGTGACAAAATAATAATGGTAGGAGACTTTAACATACACTTTGATAATGCGGAGGATCCACTGACAAGGGCTTTTACTTCTATATTGAACTCTGTCGGCATTAAACAAAACGTAGTAGGACCTACACATTATCGAAATCATACCCTAGATCTAATATTAACGCTGGGTATCGACGTAGATAATATAAACATACTCCCGCAAACCGTAGCAATCTCCGATCATTATTTAGTAAAATTCGATTTTCACCTTAACATAAATACCCGCCCGTCTCCTCGGCAGTGTATAAAGCGCTCAATAAATTCATCAACAGCAACACAGTTTATTGAAACCCTCCCTGACTTAACTGCTTTAGCCCACTCGCCATCCGATCCAGGAGAGTTAGATAGTCTAACCGACTACTTAGAGAATACCTGCAGATCAGCTCTAGATATAGTAGCTCCACTAAAATATAAAAAAGCTAGATCCAAAAAGCTCGCCCCATGGTACACCGACCAAACTAGAAACTTAAAACAAATAGCATGTAAATTAGAGCGGAAATGGCGATCTACTAAATTTGAGGTATTCCACTGTGCCTGGAAGGATAGCATTATTGACTACAAACGGGCACTCACTAAAGCACGCTCAGCATACTTAGCCTCACTGATAGAGAAAAATAAAAACAATCCTAGATTTCTTTTTAATACTATTTCTAAACTTACAAAAAATCAAGCAGGCACAGTACCTCAGATTCCAGTAAACCTCACTAGTAATGTATTTATAGATTTCTTTGATAATAAAATAGAGAATATTAGACAAAATATAAAACCCTTTATTAGCAATACAACTGGTATGTCATCTGGTTTGGTTGATATTGATTTAAATTACATACCGGGAGAAAAACTTGATGCTTTTCATCCACTCCCAAAATCAGAATTAGAGAAAATAATTTTTTCCTTAAATTGTACTACCTGCACATTAGACTCAGTTCCCTCAAAGTTATTAAAAGAGGTATTACCAGCTGTAACTGAACCTCTTCTAACTATAGTTAACTCATCCATTACAATAGGTCACATGCCCAAATCATGTAAATTAGCAATTATCAAACCTCTGATCAAGAAACCAAATCTTGATCCGACTGTGCTATCTAATTATAGACCCATTTCAAACACATCATTTATATCTAAGATCATAGAAAAAGCTGTTGCCCAGCAATTATGCCTATATCTGCATAGGAATAACACATTTGAAAAGTTCCAATCTGGTTTTAGGCCCCATCACAGTACTGAAATAGCATTAGTTAAAGTAACAAATGATCTCCTCCTTGCATCAGATCAAGGCTATGTATCACTGTTAGTGCTTCTTGATCTTAGTGCAGCTTTCGACACAATTGATCATAGGATCTTGCTAGAAAGGTTAGAACGCTGGGTTGGAGTCTCAGGCACAGCCCTTTCATGGTTTCAGTCTTACTTAACAAATCGCTATCAGTTTGTAGAGCTCAATAATATTTCATCCAAACATACAATGGTTAAATATGGGGTCCCGCAAGGCTCCATCTTAGGACCACTATTATTTACATTATATATGCTACCATTGGGCACAGTTATAAACAAACATGGTGTCAACTTTCACTGCTATGCGGATGACACTCAACTTTACATATCAGCCAAACCCGATGACAAACTCAGTTTAGGAAAAATTGAGGCCTGTGTAAGAGATATTAAATGCTGGATGTCTCTAAACTTCCTACAATTAAATGAGGACAAAACAGAAGTTCTCCTTGTGGGCCCTAAGGCCGCAAGACAGAAAATTCCAAATTTATTGCTTAATCTTGCAGACTATCCCATTACACCTGGCACAGTAGCCAAAAACCTAGGCGTCATACTCGACTCCGACCTATCATTTGATAAATATATAGATAATACTACTAGGATAGCTTTTCTACATCTCCGCAACATTGCCAAATTAAGAAATGCATTATCACAGGATGATGCAGAAAAATTGGTGCACGCCTTTGTTAGCTCTAGACTAGACTACTGCAATTCACTACTGTCAGGATGTTCAAATAGGAATCTAAATAAACTTCAAGTAGTTCAAAATGCCGCAGCTAGAGTTCTGACCAGAACTAGAAAATTTCAGCATATTAGACCAGTCCTATCAGCCCTGCATTGGCTCCCAGTTAAATTTCGTATTGATTTTAAAATTCTATTATTAGCATATAAAGCACTACACGGGCTTGCTCCTGAATACCTCCAGGAACTTATTTCCTACTATGAACCCCCACGTCAACTAAGATCACAGGGTGCTGGTCTGTTATTAGTTCCACAAATTAACAAGGTAACAGCAGGGGGAAGAGCCTTTTCTTATAAGGCCCCCCAGCTTTGGAATAATCTTCCTAAATGTGTCCGGGACTCTGACACAGTCACAATCTTTAAATCTAGGTTCAAAACCCACTTATTTAGTCTAGCATTTGATAATTAATATCCCCCTTAGATAAAGGTACAGATCCAGGGGTTCATAGACGAAGGGTTTTATGGTAGACTGGGGTGCTGGTGCTGTCATCCTGTCACTGCTCGTGGTCACTCAAGTTTGTTGACAGTGCAGTGGACGGATGCCATTGTCTCAGAATGCCCCCAAGCCTATGTTACCTTCTGGTTCTGCCTTTTTTTTAGCTAGGCTGTAATAATTTAACTTAGTGCCGGAGTTGCTGCCACACTCCAGAAATGTTTATAATTTTACCTGTCCTGTATATGTCCTCATACAGAGCTAATTTTCCCTGTTTCATTTCTCCACATGGCTGCCCGCCTGCTTGAGGTATAATGAGATGAGGAGAGACAAGCGATCGATCCTGGCCGGCCACCTCCTGCCTAACCGGATGCCTACACCATGATGGACATTATTACATCTTTTTCGGTCTAATTGGACATTATTGCATCTTTTACATTCTGTCTACATTCTGTCTATATTGTTGTTGTTGTCATGGTGACCGGTGTCGGCCAGAGGAGGATGGGCTCCCCCCCTGAGTCTTGGTTCCTCTCAAGGTTTCTTCCTCATGCAAAAACTAGGGAGTTTTTCCTTGCCACTGTCGCCCTTGGCTTGCTCACTGGGGGCTAGGACTCGGCACTTGTAAAGCTGCTTTGTGACAACAACTGTTGTAAAAAGCGCTATATAAATAAAATTTGATTGATTGATTGATTGATGGGGACGATGATGCACTGTAAAAAATGTTTGTTGAATTTACAATAATAAACTATAAAATAGCAACAGTAAAAGATCATAAAGTAGAAAACAGTATATCACTGTAACAGATGCAATGATTTACTTTAAAAAAATAAACAGTATATAAAATTAATTTTTACAGTCATAATATGTAGAAAGCACACATTTTTAATGTTAATTTCAATATTTTAGGTAAAATATATTGGAAAATTCCGTAATGTATTAAACAAGGAATTACCCTAAAAAAAAAAATATTCAGTCTAAATTACAGATTTTGCTGATGAGTAGCCTACATTTCAATTTACAGTGAAAACCATTCATCAATCAGCAAAATTGCACCTTGATTTCTACAGAAAGAAAATGCTAAAAATATGGCCAGTGCTGAAAGGTAAAGCATGTTGAAATATAGGACAATGTACTGCCATTTTAGAAATTGTCTTTGTAAATATGGGTCAAATATTTATACATATAAGGAATACCGTGTTTTCTGGAACATAAGGTGCACTTAAAAGTTTTCGATATTCAAGTCTTGTGCTATCATTGCTGCCTTCAGTCGAATGGTGACTGTAGAGACGCTTCTCCCCACTGTTCTTTACTCAATTACGTTTTACGTAATGTTTTCTGATTAGTTTATCGCTGCCAGCGTACACATTATGTATCTGTGTCAGGGACAGATTTTTTAATTCAGTGCACATACAAGGCGCACTGCTGATTTTTGGGAAAATTTAAGGCTTTTCTGCCTAAAGTCTGGAAACTTGTGTAGCGTCGGTCCACTGGGGGACGGCGCTACTTCCCATGAGCCCCCACGGCTCCGTTATTGATACGCATTATGTGTAAGTGTTATGACATGCTGTTGTTAATTATGTATTTGATTATATGTTTTGTTAGTTTAAGTCTCCCTGTATTAGTTTATGTAGTTGTACATTGTCTGAGTCTACCTACTGTGTTTGTGTAATGTTACAGTGCTAATGACCTGCCCTCATGTTTCACATATTGTGTTTATTATGCGTGATTATGGCTTCATAGTTGGTGATTGCCGGGATGCCCTGCCACATGCGCCGTGTGTCACCAGTGTCTTTGAAGTGGTTGTGGATTCTCTGGGCATGTGCGCGCTTTGCCTCTCTGATGGCTCGTGACAGTTTGGCCCTTGCTTTCCTCAGGGCACCTTGTCACCCACTCTGAAGGCTGAGTCACAAGTCCTTAGCAGCGCACGTACCTCAGCAGTCATCCACGGCTTCTGGTTTGGGCACGTGGTGATGGTCCTGGAGACAGTAACATCATCAATGCACTTGCTGATGTAGCCAGTTACTGATGCTGTGTACTCCTCCAGGTTAACTGTGTCGCCGTCAGATGCAGCCTTCCTGAACATGTCCCATGCAGTGCGCTCAAATCAGTCCTGAAGGGCAGAGATGGCTCCTGCCGGCCAGGTTCTCACCTGCTTCTGAACTGGTCTGGAGCGTCTGATGAGCGGTCTGTAGCTGGTGTGAGCCACACAGACATGTGGTCCGAGAATGCGAAGTGGGGGCGGGGCTCCGCCCAGTACGCGCTGGGGATGTTTGTATAAACAAGATCCAGTGCGTTCGCTCCACATGTTGATGGAATTTAGGGAGGACTGACTTGAGATTTGCATGGTTGAAATCTCCGGCGATAATGAACAGTCCATCTGGATGTTTGTTTTGCAGATCGCTGATAGCTCCGTACAGTTTGCATAGTACCTCCGTAGCATTAGCACTAGCGCTAGGTGGTATGTACACAGCGGCTATCAGCACGGCGGAGAGTTCTCGTGCCAAATAAAAAGGTCTACATTTGACTATCAGGAACTCCACCAGGGGAGAGCAGTGTCTAACAACAGTCACAGCGTTGTTGCACCATTCCATGTTGACAGTGTTGGGTAAGTTACTTTAAAAATGTAATTTGTTACAGTTACAGGTTACCTTGTTTAAAATGTAATTGCAATGTTCCTTTTACAATTACTTTTAAAAAGTAATGTAACTACTTACTTTTGGATTACCTTTTGATTACTTTGAGGTTTAAATGAACTGACAGTGTGAACCTTAAAAGAGTACTAAGCTGAGAATTGCATATAGGGAATTGCTGACAGGCAATCACAGGAGGTCCACAAGAAGAGATGCCTGCACCAGGCATGTAAGATCAGACTACTGACATCGGGCCATGCTCTTTTCTGCTCCTCCCCCAGGCTCTACCATTTTCACAGTTTGCAGACTAACACAAGCAGGTTCAGAAACCACTTCTTTCCCACAGCGGTCACCTTATTGAACTCTTCCCAAAGACCATTCTTTCCTTCCCCTCTATCCATACCTTACCATCCACACAACATCTGTACAGTGTTCCTCTTCAATTCACATCTGTATAGCCCTATCTACAGTGGTATTGGGGAGAGTGGGGTGAGTTGTGCCAGTTTTTACTTAAAGTGATTTTAAAGTGAGACTATGACAATAATGCTTCCAACTAGAATATGTACATATATTTCAGGATGTGGTGCATCCCTGGAATCAGTCACTTTGGATGTGAAATATAGTATATAAGAAATTCAGCTTTTTGAAAAAAAGTGGTCTCGTGGCACAACTTACCCCCAGTGCGGGGTAAGTTGTGCCATTGGAGAGAATATATTAGGGTAAATTGTGCCATTGATTACTGAAGTAAAACAATATATTTTGATCTCAAGAACTGTAATGCTATATAAAAGCTAGACAAATTCAATACAAAATTACTAATTTAAGGTTTATTTAAAGTTACTTTACAACATCAAAGGCCAATTTTCTACAAGCCTATTGTGCCACATGAGCACACCAAAGGTCAATTTTCTTAAACAAGGCCTAGCACTTCAGAACAAAGTTCAGTTCAAAATGAAACAAAAACAGTAGAAAATATTAAAAGTTTATTAGCATAATTAGCATATCTCTTCATTTGTCCCTTATTGAGCCATTGCAGTTTACATTTACATTTGCATAAGTTGAAGCTATACGCTTTAAATAAGTACCCAATTTTGTTTCTGTGAACTATCTGCATTGTGATAACTGATAATGAGCACCTGACGAATGGACTTGTCCTTCTCCACCTCTTTCACTGCTCTGTCCATGTCCTCTAGAGGAGTAGAGGCCCTGCATGTCTTCCTCTTATAACTCCGTGGCATGAATTTCTATTTTGGGTCTAAAATTAAGAATGTCACATAGTTTAAGTGATTAAATATAAGAATACAATGTACAATTACAAAAAAAAAAAAAAGAATAGTATTTAAAATATTCACAAGTGGGGCTGAGTTGAGCCACTGGCACAACTTACCCCAACCCCACCATTTGGGAAAAAATGCATCATCCAGTAATTTTAGGCTAAAATCATGCTAGCTGCATAGACTCATAGTGTAGCTTACCAAAGCACTAAAACATGTGTAAAATGTTTTCATACTTCTCTATAACTGTTCAGACACAACAATCAGAAATCCTTGATCATAGAAATTTTACTTTGAAAGGCAAAAAACAGTTTTTTGAACTTAAATGTGCTTTCCTCTCATGCAATGAGGCTCTCTTCTTTACAGCATGAGTAAAATGAATGACTTTTCAAAAATGTGTGGTCACATAACCAATTTCTTCTCTGATTCCCTAGAAACAGGGGGTGGCGCAACTTCCCCCCTGGCACAAATCACCCCACTATCCCCTAAGATAATCTGTATATTATCTGTATGATTCCATCTGTATTTATCACATTTATTTATACCATGCTATTTTTCTTATTCTTATTCTTATAATTTCTAACGAATTACAGTTACAATTTTTTTTGTAATCAAATTACGTAACAACGTCACATGTAATTCATTACTTCCCAACACTGCGTGTTGATGTAAACACACACGCCTTCACCATGGGTCTTCCCGGACAGGGCCGCGCTCCTATCCGCTCTGAACGCGGTTAGCCCCACTAGCTGAATGGCGCTGTCTGGGATGTTGTCGCTCAGCCACGATTCCACAAAGACTCAAACACAGCAGTCTCTGTACTCACGCTGGGTCGTTCGCTGGAGACGAATGTAGTCCAGTTTGTTGTCGAGGGAGCAAACATTCGCAAGGAATAGACGGGTGGCTAAGGCTAGCCTTTAGCCTCGCCCAGATCCCAGCTCTCTTGTCGCGCTTTCGCTCGCACCACTTGCGATGAGACTTTCGCCGGGCTCCACCATCAGGCAACGCCGCGGTCTGCAGGCCTGGGTCATGTAGCAGGCTGAGCTCTCGTAGCGTCTGCAGAACATCATCTTGGAGCTTGTTTCTTGACTGATTTCTCCACTGTAGCAGGGTATGGCAGTGGTAGAACATGTGCATTGGTATTCCTCCACGTGGAGTGTGCTGTCTGCCCTTCGGTAAATGTAATAAACGTAATGTTTTGGAAAGTGCAAAGGATTCTGTCTCGTCTGTCGCTCCCAACGTTACAACTACATTTTAAACTTTTATAAACTGTAAAAACACTGGGTAAATTGTCAGTGACATGCACTAACTGTAAGTAGTCACTGACACTGGATAAACTGTCCTTCTGTTTTTAGATTTCCGATTTGACTATCGTCGTTACCGTCACTGTCCGACACCATGTTGTTTTACAGTTAGTTAGACCGAGCACACCTGCGTGAATTCAGTGACGAGGCAGGGGTAAAAGTTCACTGGGGGAAATGTAAAAAATTATTTTAATTAAAAAAAAAAAATCGATCGTGGGATGTACGAATCGATTATCAGATCATCATATGCGAATCGATTCTGAATCGGAAATCGATTTTTTCAACACAGGCCTAGTGGCAAGCTTAGAAATTTGGGGGCTCAATTTTGCTAGGGGGCCCATCAACATTAATATGCGAGAAATAAGTTAGCTAGTCAGGGGGCCCATAAAGTGGGTTGCAGTGGGAGGGGCCCAAGGCAGTTGCCTAGCCACGCCTCTATGCAAAGACCGCCTCTGTATATAATGCTTCCAAAAACTCACAGAACTTGCACATAAGTATTTCCAGCTTTTTGTAGTCTGCATACCAAACCATTTATTGTCTCTGATTCTCTGGATATTGGCCTTTTTTTGCCTTTTATCTGATGTAGTTTTTTTTACTCTGACATTTACTCTGACATAAATTCTGATGTCTGCCTCTCATAATACTCAGTAAAATTTTCCAGCTCATGGACCTTAATGTTCATACTGTCACGTTGAGGACCCCGGCCCCTCCCTTTTGGGCGTGTGTTTACGTAGTCTACGTGCATCGTCTGCGTCTGTGGATATTTCGTGGTGATGGCTATGTCATGTGATAATCCGTCTCACCTGTGAATCGTCTCGTAATCACCTGGGGTTAATGTGGTTTGTCTATTTAATGTGCGCTCGCGCAGTGTCCTGTGCTCGTCGTTGTCTACAGTCTACACGTTGTGTGTGTATCTCTGTTCTCCGTGCGCTATTGCGCAATATTATATGTTGATTAAAGTGACGTTTGCCACTAAAGTACGGATTCTGTGTCTCGTCCGTCTACCGCCGCCCAGCGTCACAGAACGACGAGCCGTCTGAGACACCAAGTGAAAGATGCCGGGCTATAAATCAAAGCCAAAAAAGGGAAAGAAACCCAGCAAGCGGCATCACCGCTCTTCTCCCTCTCCATCTCGGGAGCGGTCGCCCCTGCGGGTGGGCATGCTCGAGCTGGAGGAGGACACCCCCGGTCAGGAGGAAGGCTCCTCTCCGCGCCAGGAGGCTGTGCCTACGCAGGAGCAGCTGGAGCAGGATCCTGTCTGCGCTTTCCAGCTGGCCGCGGCACGGGGGACGCAGTACCCCGAGTTGGCGAAGGAGCTCCGCGAGGGGGCGGTGCGGATTTGGCGTGAGCGCCAACGACGCCTTTCTCCAGCACGCGCCCTCTCGCCCCTGAGGGTGGACTCCTGCGTCTACGGGGCGGTCGAGTCCACCCCGGAGAGCGAGTTCGGGGAGGAGGACTCCGAGGAGGAGCAGGAAGGAGAGGACTACCCCCCTTCTATATGCGACGCCTCCACCGTGGACTACGGTGGAGAGGAGGAGGAAGAGGAATACCCTCCGTCAGAGGACTCCGCCTCCACCGTGGACTACGGTGGAGGGGACGGAGAGGAATACCCTCCGTCGGAGGACTCCGCCTCCACCGTGGACTACGGTAGGGAGGAGGCGGAGTCGGAGGAAGAATCGGAGGACGAGGATTACCTCCCTCCGCCCGTGTGCCCCTCTCGCACCGCAGAGAAGGGTGAGGAGGAGGAGGGCTCCTACACTACGGAGGAAGAAGAGAGCCCTCCCCCCTCAGAGAGGTCTGCGGAGACCGTAAGAGGGAAGCGGACGCCCTCTTCCGCTCGCTCCAGAGACAGTGATATGGACTGCTCCCGGGGTGGCAGCCCGGAGCAGCCCATGGAGTGGAGCCAGGGAGAGGAGGAAGAAATGGAGACCGAAGGGGACCACTCACACGGCCCGTTCGGTCAGTCCGTCCGCCGCGCTGCTCCTGGCACGTCAGCCCGCCGCGCTGCCCCTGGCACGTCAGCCCGCCGCGCTGCCCCTGGCACGTCAGCCCGCCGCGCTGCCCCTGGCACGTCAGCCCGCCGCGCTGCCCCTGGCACGTCAGCCCGCCGCGCTGCACCTGGCACGTCCGCCCGCCGCGCTGCACCTGGCGGAGAGTCCGCAGCAAAGGCAGGAGGAGCACCGCCTACCGCAGCGCCTGCAGCACCAGCAGCTCCGGACCTCTCTCCCCTGCTCGCTCTCCTCCTGGCGCGAGGCCTGGCGCCCATGTCGTGTGTGTGTGTTCCCGTGTTTGTCAGTCTTCCCCTTTGTGTACCAAACCCGTTTTTCCCTCTTGTGCCACTGTGTGTGAGCGTGCCTGTTTGTGTGTTTGTGAACGTTCCGTTTAATGTGTCTTCCGTCTTTTCCCCCGTCTTCCCATGGAGGGTGTTCTAGGCGGTCCGTGGCGGACGCTTCACCAAGGGCAGTCACCTCCCAGACGCAGGACTGAGCGCGTCGGATCCGCCCATCGTCGTGGGTTCGGGGCACTCGGTCCTGTTGGCACCCCGGGACGGGTAGTGCCCTTGGAGGGGGCGTCTGTCACGTTGAGGACCCCGGCCCCTCCCTTTTGGGCGTGTGTTTACGTAGTCTACGTGCATCGTCTGCGTCTGTGGATATTTCGTGGTGATGGCTATGTCATGTGATAATCCGTCTCACCTGTGAATCGTCTCGTAATCACCTGGGGTTAATGTGGTTTGTCTATTTAATGTGCGCTCGCGCAGTGTCCTGTGCTCGTCGTTGTCTACAGTCTACACGTTGTGTGTGTATCTCTGTTCTCCGTGCGCTATTGCGCAATATTATATGTTGATTAAAGTGACGTTTGCCACTAAAGTACGGATTCTGTGTCTCGTCCGTCTACCGCCGCCCAGCGTCACACATACCTACTACATCACAAAGACATAAAGACATAAAACGTTTAATTGAACTTAATATGTTTAAAAAGTATATAAAACTAAGTTAAACATAAAATATTGAGATGCAAGATATAGTACATGCCAAAGGTTTGGACACACCTTCTCATTCAATGTGTTTTCTTTATTTCCATGACTATTTACATTGTAGATCCTCACTGAAGGCATCAAAACTATGAATGAACATGTGGAGTTATATACTTAACAAAAAAAAGATAAAATAACTGAATGTATTATATTCTAGTTTCTTTAAAATATCCACCCTTTGCTCTTACTACTGCTTTGCACACTCTTGACATTCTCTCAATGAGCATCCACTAATTAACCCTGATAAGGCACGCCTGAAAACCATTTCAGGTGACTACCTCTTGAAGCTCATTGAGAGAATGCCAAAAGTGTTCAAAGCAGTAATCGGACACAGAGTTCCAGAGCTTTGGGACAGTTCCAGAGGATGTCCATGAAGACAATACAGCAACAAAGTCGCACACTGAAATATAATAATAACACAATTATACCCAATGGAAACAAATACCGACAGGTGCAAAAAAGGAGTCTAAGAAGGAGAGACTAAACATGCCACACAAACACAGTGATGTAACCAAAAAATCAACTGGTCAGTTTTAACCCATTGCTATGGGAACATTTTGAGGCAAACCACCATTTGTTGCCCCCCCCCCCCATGGTTTTATGCAGGAACACCAAATCGTGCATACCTCACATAAATATTTTTAGTGGATTATTTGTAGAGTTTCAGAGTTCCTTGTATTTGAACTTTCATAACAATATAAATCATTTTGTGGAAACTGGAATTTATTTATCCATTTCTTGCATATCCACTTGGAGTTTTTAATCTTCATCTTGCCACCACAGAAATGCTAAATGTCACAATACACAGTTTTCCATTCTGCACTTTCTGTATTCCATTTCAGTCTGTATGGTGGAAATAGTTTTGAAAGGTTGTGAAAGACCATTTGAAATGCTTTCTTTGTTTTTTTTATTATCTCTATATGTTATTCTCTTTCCAATGTAATTCACTTTTGGATATGTTATTCTCTTTTGATATGCATTTTTACCTAATTACCTCTTAGAGGAAAATGCTGATATAATGCAACCTGCTCAAGGAAAATGCCTGAGAATGTAACTCACTGTCTGAGAATAATCTAAAAGGTCAGAAGGTTTGTAAAGGCTAGAAGATGATGAATGTTAGTAGGTAAAAGAAAAAGGAGGTTTGTGGTTACAGAAAAAGAGGAGCACTTTCTTGTCATACTTGGGGTGAAACAGTGTGCAACTTGCATGCCTGAGATAATGGTGCAGGAAGCGGGGGCTTCAGAGGACTATTACAGAAATTCCAAAGTTCAGCATGCCCACCTGAGCAGCACATGTTCGAACAAGTATGCAAATCGCAGAAAACACCTTTGTATATAGCTGTGTCTTCTTCCTCCCTTGTTAGTTTGTAAAGCTGCTTTGTGACAACAACTGTTGTAAAAAGCGTTATATAAATAAAATTTGATTTGATTTATACCCAATGTTTCCATGTAGGTTTTGTTGCTTGAGAAAATTGCCTATTGCCTGTTCTTCAACCCCTTCTCAAATATGAAATATGTCATTCCTGATGTATCAGACCAATGGGCTTATGGAGCTTTTTTCCTGATTTATGTTCCAGATAAAACCTGCTGACTTGCATGCTTGTGTCCTGCCTCATCTCAACTCACTCAATATTACCACACCAAAAAATACCTATATCAGAAATATACACAAATTATCACTCACTTTTTTGCTAACTTTACATCACTATGTGTATTTAGTGTACAGTACAGGCCAAAAGTTTGGAAACACCTTCTCAGTCAAAGTGTTTTCTTTATTTCCATGACTATTTACAACCATTTCAGGGGACTACCTCTTGAAGCTAATTAAGAGAATGCCAAGAGTGTGCAAAGCAGTAATCAGAGCAAAGGGTGGCTATTTTGAAGAAACTAGAATATAAAACATCCATCCATTCAAGCCATTGTCATCCGTTTTATCTGGGTTCGGGTCACGGGGGCAGTAGCCTAAGCAAGGAGTCCCAGGTTTCCCTCTCCCCAGCCACCTCCTCTAGCTCCTCTGGGAGGATACCGAAGCGTTCCTAGGACAGCTGAGAGATATAATCTCTCCACCATGTCCTGGGTCCTCCCCAGGGTCTCCTCCCAGTTGGACATGCCTGGATCGCCTCCCTAGGGAGGTGCCCAGGTGGCATCCGGACCAGATGCCCGAACCACCTCAACTGGCTCCACTCCACGTGGAGGAGCAGCAACTCTACTCCAAGCCTCTCCCGTATGACCTTATGCCATAACTTATCTCTAAGCGAGAGCCCGGACATCCTGCAGATAAAACTCATTTTGGCCAGTTGTATTCGCGATCTCATTATTTTGGTTACTACCCAGAGCTCGTGACCATAGGTAAGAGTCGGAACATAGATTGACCAGTAAATCGGCTGTCTCGCACAAGGCTGCAAACTGATCCAGCGAGTGCCGTAGGCCCTGGCCCGATGATGCCACATCATTCACAAAAAGGAGACGCGGAATGCTGAGGCCACCAAACTGAACCCCCTTCATCATTTGGCTAGGCCGAGAAATTCTGTCCATAAGTTATTAACAGAATCTGTGAAAAAGGGCAGCCCTGGCGGAGTCCAACTCCAGTCTGAAACCAGTCTGACTTACTACCAGCCATGCAAATAGTTTGTACAGGGACTGGATAAGCCCGTAGCAGCGGGTCTTATACCCTATACTCCCGGAGCACCCTCCAGAGGAATCCCTGAGGGACACGGTCGAATGCAAATCGAATTAAATACAATTTTAGTAGTTTCAGTAGAAATACAATTTCAGTAGTAGTTTGTGTTGTGTGTCCTGGGATCTATCCCCTCGCCTCCTCTTACACACAACCTGTATGACTCTCACTCCGCAGCAAGTTGACATGACAGTGAGGGCACCCCAGCGCCCACTCTAATAACCTGACATAGAAATGAGTGATAGTCTAACCCATGTTGCAGCATCTTTTAAAGGGGATCCAGTCGGACCAGAATACAACAGATGGGCCTCTTTCAAAGGCACACTCACCCCAAGCGAGCTGTCACATGCAAATAGAGTGATTATGCGTGCGAGGCCTAATCAAGGCCTATCAAAACGAACTGAGATACCTCAGAGAAGGTAGGACACTTCCTAAGCAGAGCCCTCTCAAAAGGTAACAGACGAAAATGGCCTGCTGTGGATCGGAGGTCGTATATCATCTGCCCCCAACATTCCAAGAGAGGAAAAACATCCTCTGATTATCCCACACACCCACCACATAGCCACGCTGATAGTGAGGTACTACCATGAACAAGTTGTACATCAGGGGCGTCACATAACAAAGGGGGCAGTTAGAGCAGCAGGATTCTGGATTGTTGGGGGGAAACACCTGGTGTCTTCTGTCATCCATACTTGTGTGACTTGCCGCAAGCTACGTGGATGGCTGCAAGAACAGAAAATGGCTGACCTACTGGCAGACAGACTCATGCCAGATCCTCCGTTCACACACGTAGGCCTTGATGTCTTCGGGCCATGGACCATCATAACATGCAGAACAATGGGAGGGCACTCGGGAAGTAAACGCTGGGTAGTGATCTTTATCTGTATGTCAACCAGAGCCATCCACTTTGAGCTTGTTGAGTCCATGAATACCGACAGGTTCATCAATGCCCTGAGAAGATTTTTTGCTATCCGTGTTCCAGCCAGGCTTCTCCGCTCTGAAAGAGGGACTAACTTTGTTGGGTCCTGTAAAGAGCTGGGCTTCAACTCAGAAGACTCAACCGTAACAGCTTACCTCCAAAGCAAGGGATGCTCATGGGTTTTCAACCCACCACACTCTTCACATATGAGGGGCTCTTGGGAAAGACTTATTGGCATTGCCAGGTGCATCCTGGATGCTATGCTGTATGCACTCTTATGGCGGAAATAATGGCCATAATGAATGCGAGGCTCCTGGTGCCCGTGTGTTCTGACCCAGACACACCCACAGTCCTCACCCCAGCAATGCTCCTCACCCAGAAGATGAGTACAGTCGCAGCTCCTTCAGGAAACTTCCAGATGGCGCACTTGCTCGGAAAGCAATGGAAGCATGTTCAATCCTTCGCAAACACATTTTGGAAGAAATGGAAAACAGACTATTTGTCCACCCTTCAATTTACTCTTGGGTAGTAGACACTGGAGCGCAGATGTTTCATGTCTCTCTCTTTCAGGAGACATCAGTTGGCAAACTCATGTGAAGTGAACTGGCATCCGTTGTCAGAAACCAGGCAGGTAGGGTTCCCTTCACAACTGAAGACTGTTGCCAGGAAGCGTGTAATCACCTCTGTCGTGACTGAGGAGGTGAATGCTACTTCTCTTCTGGCCACTTACTGTAGTAGTCAGTGAGGGTGATTGCGTAACGACAGTCCCATGTGGCACATTCAAAGGGACCTATGATGTCAATGGCCACCTTTTCCCATGGTCCGTCAGGTAATTCCACTGGAATAAGCGGTGCAGGTGCAGTTTTTACTGTCTTGTCATTGTACTGGCAGGGAACACAGGAAGCAATTTTGGACTTCATGAATTTGTCCATCTGTGGCCACCAATATAATTCACGCAATCTTTGCTTGGTGCGCACCACTTCCTGGTGCCCCTCGTGTGCCAAGTCGACTACTTTGGACCGAAGCAATGTTGGCATGATCAGGCGGTGAGTGCCTTGCATGAAGAGTGAATTCTCCACGGCGTTGAAGTATGCGGTCAGTTCAGGTGTCACGTTCTTTTTGCATTTTGGCCAGCCTTTCTGTATCTGCTGTCGTAGGAGAGTCCGCTCCGGGCAGGTTTCGCATGCAGCAGTGAACTCGGGCAGAGACATGGCAGGTAAGCAGTTCCGGAAGACAGTAGCCACAATACCTGGTTCCAGGTCGTGTCTTCAGTGGCAGGCAACGGTAGACAGGACAAGCAATCAGCAGTCACATTCTGTGTCCCAGGGCGGTAAGCAAAGTCATATGAAAAGCAAAGCAGATGTGCCGACCACCGTGCCACACGCAGTCCAGCACGGCCTGTGCCCTTGGAAGTCAGCAAGGTTGTCAGGGCTTGATGGTCTGTGCGGAGTGTGAAGTGATGTCCCCACAGGTATGTTCTCCAACTTTCTACTGCACAGACACATGCCAGAGACTCTCGTTCCACGGTGGAGTACTTTTTTTCAGCAGGTGAGAGTGTGCAGGATGCAAATGCTACTACTCTCTCTGTGTTGTCTGCATGTAACTGGGTAAGTACACCCCCCAACCCATAATCAGAAGCATCAGTGGTAATGAATGTATGAAGTGAAGGGTCATAGTGTCAGGGTTGGACCCAGGCACGTGCCTCCTGCCGCCACTAGGCGGAGCCCGCGAGCTGGTACCAGGGGCAATCGAGCCCGATAGGTTACACCTGTTCGGCTGCCTATTTAAAGAGGGCGACTTCAGCAACGCATTGCTGAAGTTGTCTGTTGTCACGTACTCTTACAGCCGAAGCCAAATTCTCTTACCTTCGTACTACGCACTCGTTGCTCTCTTTCTCTCGTTTCCTCCCTGAGTGTTCTCAGGTTTGTTTTGTTTTTTTTGTCTTCTCCCTCTGTTCTTTGTCGGCTGTCCTCCAGTGTTCTGGTTGACAGTCTGGCAGGTAACCTGGTAAGAAGCCGCAGGTCTTGTACCAAAGCTTCGTCTTTTGTTTTGTGTATTTTTCTCCTCTCCTTCTGACACGTTGAGGTTTTCTCCGTGTGATTTTCGTTTTCCTGTTTTTTCCCTCTTTAGACGCGTTGTATTTCGTTCCGCGTGTTTTTTGTTTGTTTACTTACCTGACCAGTACACGTCGAGTTCCTCCGTGTCATTCTTCTGTTGTTTCCCTTGAGTTTTTTATTTTCGTTTTTCCCGCATCCGCGGAGGTTTCAGTTGGCTGTCTTTTGCCGTTTCATTTTTGGTTAGCGTTTGGGTTCTCACCACGTCAAAACCAACGCGTCACCGCCGTGATCGGTGGCAACGCGTTACACATAGAGGGCAAGTGCAGGGCTCTCAACTATCAGTCTCTTAATTTCAGTGAAACTGTGTTCGGCCTCAACAGTTAAACTACTGTTCCATAGACTCCCTAAGTGTGACCCGCAGTGGTTCAATTATAGTAGAAAAATCAGGGATAAATTTGCTGTACCATGACGCTAGGCCTAAGAAAGATTGTAAGGAGGGTATGTTGTGTGGAGCAGGCGCATTGGGTATGGCTGTGATCTGATCTTGGTCTGGCTGCAGACCATCTTTGGAGATGGTGTGACCTAAGAAGCGTAAGGAGGTTTGGTTAAACTTACATTTCTGCATGTTCAGCTTCAGTCCAGCTTCATTTAGGGCATGGAGTACCCTGGCCTGCACACCTGGAAGGCCAGTGAGTATGATCGACATCATTTTCTGAAAACACAATGGAGCAGAAGCGAGGCCAAAAGGGACATGGCAAAAACGAGTCCCTTGTGTGTGATGAAGGCAGTGATGTCACAGCTGTCTGGATGCAGCATCATCTGGTGGTACGCAGAGGCCAGGTCAATGGTAGAGAACACCGTGGCTCCTCTCAGTTCAGAGAACAGCTCATCATGTGGGGCAGCGGGAGACCCAGGGGGATGCATCGATGCTTTCAATAATGCCCTTTTCCTGTAGATCCTTCAGCTCCTCCGACACATCTCCTGTACATGCATTGCAGGTGAAGCAGGTGTGTGCGTAGCAGCAGAAGAGCCTCCAGGGTGAGTTGAGACAACCTAGGAATGATTGAAGCTGAAGAGCTCGTATCCACAATCAGCTCTGTCATGAGTGTCCCTCAGTGTCAACCTGCACTGCGCACAGAATCTTGTCTTGGCCAGCAATCGTATCGGTCATGTAGAGCACCATCATTTCGTTTATAACCACCTCGCGTACATGGCGTTGAGCAGACTGGCACACTTTAGAAAAATGTCCCACTTTCCCACATCAGTTACAGGTGGATTTGGCAGCAGGGCATGAACAGTTGTTTGCAAGATGGCTAGTAGACCCACAGTGGTAGCAGGAACGGCCATCCGCCCTCAGCTGGGCAGCAGCAGCAATGTTCACGCCATTACTGTTAGCTCTATGCCCCTTGTTGTTTTGGCGGTTATTCTTCGGCTGCCTGTGTGTAGCTCTAACTGACGCAGAGGTATTAGCATTAGCATGTGTAGCACTGCCATCCGACAGCACACCAGCATTCCGTAGTCCACTTTCAACTTGCAAAGCTTTTGAAAGCTTTCTCAAAAGTCAGGTCAGATTCAAGCAACTCTGATGCAGGTGTTAGCAACACGCTCGATAAACTGGTTGGGAAGCATTTGGTCTTCCATTGTGCAGAACTCACACTGGGAAGCTAGCTCTTGCAGGGCAGCCACATACTGGTTAACTGACTCATCAGGTCGCTGTGCTCTCTGGTGGAATTTATGATGTTCCGCGATCACATTTACTTTGGGCACAAAGTGTTTATTCAAAGCCACAACTGCAGATTTGTAAGTTGTACCTGTAGTTGGCAATGAATAGAAAATACGTTGTCCCTCTGTCTGTCAGGAATGCCACCTGATCTTCCATAATCAGCCTCACCTGCCCCTCATTACCACGCCCCCTTCAGTCTTACTTAAGCACTTCACCAGCACGTCTCAGTCGCGAAGTATTGCCGACACATGCCGCGTACCAAGCCTTTCTATTACCTGTCTGCTCTCCTGTGTTCTGACCCTCACTTACATCCCCGACCTTGTCTCCTGCCTAGTCCCTTTGTACCTCCTGACTTCTGCTCCCCCGGTATGACCCTGGACTGTCCTGACCATGCCAAGAAAATGCTGTTACTTATCCTAGTGCTCATGATTCACCTGCCTGTGTTTGTACCAGCGTCTCATTTCAATAAAAGCGGTGTTCTTCCGCATTTGGATCCCTCTCCGCCTGTTCAATACGTTACACTGTCCCTAATGCATGGAGAAGAAAGGCGCACTTTCGCACCTCTGTCCAGTCATTCCCCGTAGTACTGATGACTAGCATGTAGTCGTCAAACATTTTCATCCATATTTGTAAGGCAATTGCAGGCTCACCAGGGCAAGGCACGAACGGAGCAGGTATGGGTACATTAACTGACATCCTTGTCGCCAAAAATGTAGTGTTGTAGTGTATATAAGTAATTTTTACTCACAAGCAATCAGACAGGACAACGCTGAACTCCACTGTACTACTTTCTTCTCCAAACATAGACACTTTTTTTAACCTAGATGCGTACTCGCTTGTTAGATGCATGGGCTGCTTGTTACCAGTAACTTTTGGATCTCTCTGATGTAAATGTTTAGAATGTGTGAGATCCCTGGAGATATCCACTGAGGAGCCTGTCTCACGGACTTTGGTGATAGGAGACTCTATAGTTTGGCACGTGAAAGTCGCTATTCCTGTAGGGAACAGGTGTCAAACTCAAGGCCCACGGGCCAAATGTGGCCCGCCGCATCGTTTTATGTGGCCCGCGAGAGCTTAAAAAGCCAAATTGTCCACAAAAAAAAGAAGAAAAAGTGAGCAAAAACTACATTTCCCACAATTGTTACCCGCAAACTGACGGCGTCTCGACACTGCAGTGTTTCCATATCGATGTGATTTTCCCAATAAGTGTAATTGAGAAATATAAATAATGATCTCAAAATGTCCAGGAAGAGAAACATCGATGCAGATAGAAGGGTGTTTCAGGAAAGATGGGGAAGTGATGTTTGCGCTTCAAGGAGAAAAACGGGTATGAAGCGGTGGATGTTGTCAAAGAGTACAATATATGTCGGCATTTTGTGACCAAACACGGAGCTAAGTATGCCAAAATTAGCCATCAAGAAAAACAACAAATTGTCAAAGAATTAAAAAGCAAACTGCGATCGCAACAGAATGTGTTCACCACAAACGAAACTGTAAAGCAGTAAAAGCTGCTTTGTTGTGGCTGAATAAATCGCCGTGATTAAGTCTTTTTCAGAGGGAGCATTTTTGAAGCACAAACACTATTTTCAGTTATTTGATATTTCAAGTTTTGAACAAAGTAAATGTGATATATTTGATCAATTTTTCTTTATTCACTTGGATAGTTTGATCGTTGATTGATGGAGTAATGTGGGTTTCATAACCTAACAAATTTAAAGGATTTATGTTATAATAACAGCAACAAGCAAATTTTTACATTTACGCAAATATATCTGTAATATTTGTAACTTGAATAAGTAATAAATTCAGAGGTATTTAGCATTAAGGAGTAGGTACATTTCCGTGGGTAACGATTATGCTGATGTGGCCCGCGGTGAAAATGAGTTTGACACCCCTGCTGTAGGGGCTCCAGCAGTTACAGTTAGTTGTTTACCAGGAGCCAGAGCGCCAGACATTAGTGGCAACCTTAGACTGTTAGCCAATAGGAGATTCTCTAGGATAGTCATACATTTAGGGGCCAATGATTTACGTCTGCGGCAATCAGAAGTGACTAAGGGTTATATTAAAGAGGTGATTAAATTAGCCCAGATGATGTCCGATGCCATAATCTGCTCTGGCCCCATCCCAATGCGGCGCGACAATGAGCAATACAGGAGGCTCATGTCGTTAAACCACTGGATATCCAAGTGGTGCTCCGAAAATCAAGTGGGCTTTATTAATAATTGGAAAGATTTTGAAGGCAAGCCTGGTCTTTTAGGCAGGGACGGTGTCCACCCCACCCGGGATGGGGCCGCCTTATCCTGCAGCATAGCAAATAGCCTGTTAGTTAGTTGGCAGAGTAGTATTAGGAGCTGCTGACTATCCAGAGTCGCGACCAGGCCGCAAACAAACGGGCTAAACCTGTCTGCGAGCTGCTTAGAGGCGTCACCAAGTTCCCATAAGATTGAGACTGTGTCTGTGCCCCGGGTAAACTAAATCATAAGAAAATAGTCCACCCTAAGTTTTTAACTAATATTCAAACTTCACATCAAATTATTACCACCTATATGACTGATCTGAAAATTGGATTAATCAATATTCGATTGCTCAACTCTAAAGCAGTTTTTGTGAATGAACTTATAACTGACCAGAAAACTGATATTCTATGTCTAACTGAAACGTGGATTTAATCTGTTAATTATATTACTCTAAACGAAGCCTCTCCTGTGGGATATAGTTATATACATAGACCTAGATTGTCAGGCAGAGGAGGAGGCGTATGTATAATCTATCGTGATTGTTTAGAAATTCATCAGAAATTCCTAGATATCTCCAGTTTATTTGAGATGCTGTCTATTAATGTAATTAGTCCATCCATAAATAAAAGTGCATTTTCCCTAACAAATGTATACAAACCACCAGGGCCTTTTTCAGATTTCTTAAACGATTTCACCAATTTTGCAGTAAATTTAGCAGTATGTAGTGACAAAATAATAATGGAAGGAGACTTTAACATACATTTTGATAATGCAGAGGATCCACTGACAAGGGCTTTTACTTCTATATTGAATTCTGTCGGCATTATACAAAATGTAGTAGGACCTACATATTATCGAAATCATACCCTAGATTTAATCTTAACGCTGGATATTGACATAGATAATATAAATATACTCCCACAAACTGTAGCAATCTCTGATCACTATTTAGTCAAATTCGAGCTTCATCTTAACATAAATACCTGCTCTTCTCCTCGGCAGTGTATAAAGCGCTTGATGAATTCATCAACAGCAACACAGTTTATTGAAACCCTCCCTGACTTAACTCGCCATCCGATCCAGGAGAGTTAGATAGTCTAACCGACTGCGTAGAGAATACCTGCAGATCAACTCTAGATATAGTAGCTCCACTCAAATATAAAAAGGCAAGATCCAAAAAGCTCGCCTGTGGTGCACTGACCAAACTAGAAACTAGAGCTGGGCGATTAATCGATATTATCTATTAATTCGAATTTACAGTTAAGGACGATGTGTTTTTATGAAAATCGATTTTCTGAGTTTAAATTTTCACCACCGACGCTGCACTGTGGGCTCCCATAGTTCAGAATGAGTTTAGCACTTCACACCCATCCACACTCAACACACACACACAAACACAAACATGATGGCAGAACTTGTGCCCAAGAAAAGAGCAACTAGCTCCGTGATCTGGAGTTGGTTCGGTTTTGTGGCGTCAGACATAGACCAAACAAGTCCTCGCTGTAAGGTGTGTTTGAAACCAATAGAGGGAGAGAGCGAAGAGTGCTATTGTTCAGTTGCGTTGTGAATAAAGTTTCCCTCTGCGGGATATTTTGGATTAAGCAGTTACTGAACCCACTTCAATGGATTATACTTTCACGAGTGACCGTAGCGCGCGGCTCCGCACACCTCGCACGCACCTGCGCGAACGGCGGAGGCATCCAAAACGATATGTGGTAGTATAAACAAACACCCCTCAAAAACAGGGGAAGGAACATTTACCTGACGAAAATTAATGTTGCTTTGTGTTCCAGGTTTGAAAAGTGCTGAAATTTAGGCTAAAGTGAGGGCAACCCTGTTCTTAATCAGAATGTAGACAGCGTGACTCAGTACGCAACATGCAACAATTGTTTAATTGTATTTGTTTTCCATTTTATTAAAAAGGGCACCAAATTATTTATATCTATTTATTTTTTGAGAGTGTGTTTATTTATTTATTTTAAGTTTGAGGGTGCATTGTGTCAGTGCTTAAACTATGTTGGAGAAAGCCTTCTAAAAGTTACTGGATGTTCTCACTTGTTTACAATTGTTTTTTGCTTGTTTCTGTTTGCACTTTAACCCCAAAGGGGAAATTTAAGTGAAAAATAAATTAAAACTTTTTTCTAACCATTCCTTTATCATCTGTAGTTTTTTAGTAGAGGAAAATAAATCTATTAAATTTCTAATTTATCTATTTCTATCGAAAATCGGATAAAAAAAAAATTAATCGAAGATTTTTTTGGGGGGCCATATCGCCCAGCTCTACTAGAAATTTAAAACAAATAGCATGTAAATTAGAGCGGAAATGGCGATCTACTAAATTGTAAGTATTCCACTGTGCCTGGAAGGATAGCATTATTGAATACAAACGGGCACTCACTAAAGCATACACAGCATACTTAGCCTCACTGATAGAGAAAAATAAAAACAATCCTAGATTTCTTTTTAATACTATTTCTAAACTTACAAAAAATCAAGCAGGTGCAGAACCTCAGATTCCAGTAAACCTCACTAGTAATGCATTTATAGATTTCTTTGATAATAAAATAGAGAATATTAGACAAAATATAAAACCTTTTATTAGCAATACAACTGGTATGTCATCTGGTTTGGTTGATATTGATTTAAATTACATACGGGGAGAAAAACTTGATGATTTTCATCCACTCCCAAAATCAGAATTACAGAAAATAATTTCTTCCTTAAATTGTACTACCTGCACACTAGACTCAGTTCCTTCAAAGTTATTAAAAGAGGTATTACCAACTGTAACTGAACCGCTAAATCACTGTTAGTGCTTCTTGATCTTAGTGCAGCTTTCGACACAATTGATCATAGGATCTTGCTAAAGCGGTTAGAACGCTGGGTTGGAGTCTCAGGCACAGCCCTTTCATGGTTTTACTCTTACTTAACAAATCGCTAAATATGGGGGGTCCCGCAAGGCTCCATTTTAGGACCACTATTATTTACATTATATATGCTACCATTGGGCACAGTTATAAACAAACATGGTGTCAATTTTCACTGCTATGCAGATGGCACGCAACTTTACATATCAGCCAAACCTGATGACAAACTCAGTTTAGGAAAAATTGAGGCCTGTGTAAGAGATATTAAATGCTGGATGTCTCTAAACTTCCTCCAACTTAATGAGGACAAAACAGAAGTTCTCCTCCTGGGGCCTAAGGTCTCAAGACAGAAAATTCCAAATTCCAGATCAAATGCTTAATCTTGCAGACTATCCCATTACACCTGGCACAGTAGCCAAAAACCTAGGCGTCATACTCGACTCCGACCTATCATTTGATAAATACATAGATAATACTACTAGGATAGCTTTTCTACATCTCCGCAACATTGCCAAGTTAAGAAATGCATTATCACAGGATGATGCAGAAAAATTGGTGCACGCCTTTGTTAGCTCCAGATTAGACTACTGTAATTTACTACTGTCAGGATGTTCAAATAGGAATCTAAATAAACTTCAAATAGTTAAAAATGCCACAGCCAGAGTTCTGACCAGAACTAGAAAATTTCAGCATATCCGACCAGTCCTATCAGCCCTGCATTGGCTCCCAGTTAAATTCCGTATTGATTTTAAAATTCTTTTATTAACTTATAAAGCACTGCACGCGCTTGCTCCTGAATACCTCCAGGAACTTATTTCCTATTATGAACCCTCACGTCCACCAAGATCACAGGGTGCTGGTATTAGTTCCACAAATTAATAAGGTAACAGCAGGGGGAAGAGCCTTTTCTTATAAGGCCCCCCAGTTTTGGAACAACCTTCCAAAATACGTCCGTGACTCTGACACAGTCACAATCTTTAAGTCTAGGTTGAAAACCCACTTATTTAGTTTAGCGTTTGATAATTAATATCCTCCCTTAGATAAAGGTACAGATCCCTGGGCGCTGGTGTTGTCATCCTGTCACTGCTCATGGTCACTCAAGTTTGTTGACAGTGCAGTGGATGGATTTTTAGCTAGGCTGTAATAATTTCACTTAATGCCGGAGTTGCTGCCACACTCCAGTAATGTTTATAATTTCACCTGTGCTGAAAATGTCCTCCTACAGAGCTAAGTTTCCCTGTTTTATTTTCTCCACATGGCTGCCTGCCTGCTTGAGGAATAATGAGATGAGGAGACCAGCGATCCATCCTGGGACAGCCACCTCCTGCCTAACCGGATGCTTACACCAAGATGGACACCGGTGTCGGCCAGAGGAGGATGGGTTCCCCCCCTGAGTCTTGGTTCCTCTCAAGGTTTCTTCCTCATGCAAAAACTAGGGAGTTTTTCCTTGCCACTGTCGCCCTTGGCTTGCTCACTGGGGGCTAGGACTCGGCACTTGTAAAGCTGCTTTGTGACAACAACTGTTGTAAAAAGCGCTATATAATTAAAATTTCATTGATTGATTGATTGAGATGTCTCTGTTTAAATAAAGGCCTTTTTGTTATTGCAATAATTTTGGTTTGTTGTTCCTGCCATCTCCTTTTGCATCAAACGAACGCGCTGGGCTAAAGTGGTTGATAGAAGTTCAATGCCCAACATCGGTTATTGTAAGTACCTCTAGTTTGTATGCTGTTTGCAATCTTGCTTTTCCTTGTCATTGATACTAGCCTTTATGCATCACCTGTTCTGTGTATTAGCATTCTCTTTTAGTGTTACTTGATGTATTTGGTTACTGTTTGGTTTTTCTTTGTCTGATCTTTAATGTACTATTAAACTGTGTCATAGTCCGCACTTGCATCCTGCATACTGTACTCGAACGTTACAACAGCCTCATCTACAGCTTGCTTGTTAGGAACTGTAAGGAAATATTCTTTTGCCTTATTAAAGTTCTGAAAAGTTTACAAACAATATTACATAGTTACACAAAGCCCTTTGTAAACAATTTGAAATTAAAACATTTCAGGCGTCTTGCTTATGATCAGAAAAGAATACAAATATATTTAATAACAAAATAACAGTAAACAATGTCCAAAAGAGAAAAATACCTTATTTGGTGTCAAAAGATCAAAATTATTCCAGACAGTGGAAAACTATCTGGTTCGATCGATGATCCGTGCGGGCAGAAATGCAACAGCAAAACTCCATCCAACAAACCCACGACATGGCGATACAGTTCGTTTCCTTATAAACAAACGATACACTTCCTGTATTGGTCACGTGATTTTTGTTTAAAGTAATAGACGCACCAATATGGGGTTTCACTCTTGTGCGCTTGGCACAGTGCTGACGCACCAGTGTCGTTCATCCCATCATTAGTTTCATGTCTTAATTGCTGATCTTTATGTCTCTTCTGGAGCTCGAAGAGCGTTCAGCATCCTAACAGCCTGATGGAAGAAGCAATCAGAGTCCTGGCTCAGAGACTCTGCAGTCTCCTCCCTGAGTGGAGTGGATTATGGGTATAAAATACAGATATATATATATATATATATATATATATATATATATATATATATATATATATATATATTCGTGATGGTGTTGTATGTGTTACTGCTGATCTGAACTGCCTGTAGTCTACCAGTCAGAAAGTCCAGCAGCCAGTTGCACAGTGAGGTATTCAGATCCAACCTGTTCAGTTTTTGAATGAGCGGTTGGCTGTGTTAAAGGCCGAGTTGAAATCTATGTAAAGCGTTCTGATAAGCGTTTGGTGTCCAGATGAGTAAGAGCTTAGTGGAGAGTAGTAGAGATAGCATTATCGGTTGAGCAGTTTGGCTGATACATAAACTGAAAGGGGTCCAGGGAGGGTGGGAGCACAGACTTTATGTCCTGCATGACTAGTCGCTCGAAGCATTTCATGACGACAGACGCGATTGCGACCGCACGATAGTCATTAAAGCAGGAGGGTGACACCGTCTTTGGGACAGGGATGATGGCGATGGCTTTGAAACATGGGGACAGCAGCTTGCTGCAGTGAGGTGTTAAAAATGTTTGTGAGGATCTCCGCAAGCTTCCCCGCGCAGTCCCTCAGCACACGACTGGGTATGTTGTCAGGGCCAGCAGCTTTCTGAGTGTTGATCCTGCTAAATGCTCTCCTCACACTGTCCAGAGACAGCGTCAGCACCTGCTCACCAGGAGGTGTAGGAGATTTTTGTTGTGTGCTTCAAACCAAGTGAAGATGATGATCAGATCATTTAGCAGAGACGTGTTGCTGTCGCAGGTCTGAGAAGGGGGCATGAAGTCCGTGATGGACTGTATTTCCTGCCACAGGCTCCATGAATCTCTGCTGTCGCTGAAGTGGTGAGCTGTCCTTATCTCTTCCACCTGCTGTGAACTTTGAAACAAAATTGATTTTGACTACTGATAGTTTTGTGCATGTCTGTGATCTGAGAAGTTGTTGGAAGGCCTGGCAGGGGATTGAACCTTACCATCTTAAAGAATAAGTCAATGACAACAAGAATGGTATTGTTTCATTTTGAGACCAGGAGATCTGTCAGGAAACCAAGGGCCAGATGAGACCAAGGACACTGTTGTGTGGGTAGGGGGAGCAGGTGTCTCCACTCCTCCACTCCGGTGTATCCAGTGTCATCGCTAGAAGCTCGTGGTCTCCGACTCCATAGTTTTGCTCGCTAAGCATGAGTTTTTTTTAGAAGTACCCTACTGGCTTTAGTCTTTACTACCATTAACATGGATCTGAGAGCAGAGGAGAGACCACCCAGTGATGGTGTGTAGCCCAGGAAATGTGACTGTTATGAGTCTAAAGCCATGGGAGCCATATACTGATTGCACAAGTCTACCCAGAGAACATATGAATGTGCTCAGTATGCTCCTATATGGTGAGACAGATGCTGACAGTGATGTGCGTTATGACACCAGGGCCCACAGGTCCACCATCCAGTGCTGAGATGCGACTTGTATGTGATGGCTGGCTCTCCTTGGTGAAGCCCGGTCCATCAAGTTGCAGGCCCGAATCCACTAACATGGACACAGACAGAGAGCGACTGCAATATGCAGTTGTTCCATCAACCATGAACATTTTGGTGATTGGCTAGCAACTTTCCTGGCCACTCCCTTTGGGTCTATGAGGTGGGGATAGTTGGGTGCATGTCGGTGCCACTAACACTGCTTTTTCCAGGCTGTACATTCTGTAATGCCGGAGGCATCATTAAGGAAGAAGCAGTGGGTGAGAGTTGCAGTGGAACATCTTTACTATCCATGTCAAACATACACAGGCGCAAGATCGTAGCAAAATAGCAGTGTATCTCTCTTCAGTGTATCTCTCTTCAGTCTATCTCTCTTCAGTGTATCTCTCTTCAGTCTATCTCTCTTCAGTGTGTCTCTCTTCAGTCTATCTCTCTTCAGTGTGTCTCTCTTCAGTCTATCTCTCTTCAGTGTATCTCTTCAGTGTATCTCTCTTCAGTCTATCTCTCTTCAGTCTATCTCTCTTCAGTGTGTCTCTCTTCAGTCTATCTCTCTTCAGTGTATCTCTCTTCAGTCTATCTCTCTTCATTGTATCTCTCTTCAGTCTATTTCTCTTCAGTAAATACAGAAGTTCAGGCGATGATATCACATATCAAGGCTCAATGTGCAGCATTGGACAACTGGACCTGTGGGTTTAAACACAGAGGAAGATCAGTGAGAGAAACGAGCTGCAGATGTGTGGGCGTCACAATAGGTGGGAGACCGTGAACAAGGAAGTGGTTGAGGGTGTGTGTGTGGTTGAGGGTGTGTGTGTGTGGCTGGGGGTGTGTGCATGAGGGGGTGGGCGTCTCCCCTGCATGCTGGGACCAGCTCACTGTGACAGTTGGCAGTGTGTGCACACAATACGTTTGAAAACACACATGCATTACACAACGTGAACCCATAAATCAAACTCCTCTCCATAAACAAGTTATTTTTGTCACTTTCAAATTCCAGATGTGCCTCAAGCAAAGCCATTCCACTCCTCATTGCTGTGGGAGATACGAACTATTAAACTTCTAGTTCAGTAAATGCTGTTTCTGTTTCTCAGCATAGCCCCCTCCTCCTAGAGCCACTGTGGAAGGCTGGGTGCAAATAATAATGTCTGTCTGAAGTCTTCAGTGTAATATTCAAAAGTATATATCTGTGTGTTTTCTAATTAACTGGAAAGATCATGAGTCCCAGCTTCATTTTTAAAAAGAATGTTTTGTTGTTCCAGTTCATCTCATTTGTACGTCTTCTGTCACAAGTATTTGTTTTGATCTTCTGCCCTGTCTGTGTTCATTTACAACGCACTGAAAAAGCCTGATGTAGTGACCGAAGCAAAAGATGTTCTACTCCCTTGCTCGAGGGCCTACAGGCCCCATTCACAGGACATGTATGGGGTCATAAGTTGACTCATTATCATCTCTGGTCCCCTAAAAGGTCTGAGGAATGCTGAAGTCACGAACACAGGAAGGACCACTACCCATACATTTGAGGAACTAATCTTATCTGGACTTTCCACCGCTGAAACCCCAACGAGCTCTTCCCCTCTGACCTTAATCAATACTCATCTCTAAGAAGGCAAAATTACAGAGATTCTTAGATCTTTTGCACCAAAACAGACACTGGATGATAATGTAGCCTAAAGTAATTTTGCAAGAGGAGTCTAGAGACACCAAACTTGCCATCATTCCAGCCAGGGGAAGGACCCCTATCATCAATGGAGGAGTTAAGGCTCTCAGGTCTTATTCAACCAATGGTTCCCTACCAGCGTATGATTAATAACTCTAGACTGAAGTTGATGCCTAGGTTAAATCCTGTTTCTATACCATCTGAACATCTGTAATCTGTAGTTGTTATAAATTCACCTCTCATTTATTAGATAATAATGGGTCCAGTCAGTGTATACCATTCAGTGTATAATCATTTATATCGCCCATGCATGATTGTTGATCATATGCTCATATGCATGTGCTATGGCATTTTAGACTTATGTATTACCAAATATTAGTGTGTGCTGTGTGTTTAGATTTAGGCATAATAACCATATCTGATATGTTGTCTTAGACCTAGGCATACCCAGGTATGAATGTGTGCCGTAATTTCATATCCATATCCATATATTTGTGTGTTACTTCAGATTCATGTCTGTCTGTCTCAAGATTTTGAATGATAAGAAAAGAAGAATTTGAGAGGGTTTCTTTGTCATCTGTGTTACTGTTTTCTGCCTAGTGAACTTGTTGTTATCTGTTAACTGGACCTGGGGAAATTCAAGAGCCGGTTAGTGCAAAAACTGTACTGTACCGTTGTTGTTGTCGCATGCCACTAATCAAGAGGAATGCCTGTGCCGCACGACAGTTGCCTGATGGCTCACAGCATTGTCTCACCTCAGTTATGGAGTGGTGGCTCGTGAAAGTTCTGTTAGCTTGCGTTCGGTGTCCTCTAAACAAGCATACTTGCTGTGCATGCGCCCCGCACTTTTTGTATAAAAAATAGCAGAAAATACTTTTGGTAGTAATTTTCGGTGGCTAAAACACGGGACCTACAAATATTAGATTGAACAATTCTGTGGGATATAGTGAGGGTACGCGCCTGCACGTTATAAGTTTCTTGAATGTTTTCAAATGAAAATACAGCATACATTACTTCGCTTTAATTTGAAATAATTCTACATTCTGCAAGCCATTTACACTGTTTTGCTTGTATATATAAACAGAGATATTGTCTTAGTTCATACAGCCTATTTGGCTATTTTCAGTATGCAATTGTTTATACCATATATTTAAGAGAGAGAGAGAAACTGAGACTATTGTCCAGTGTTGAATACCACAGTCTTTATTTCAAAGAACCAAAGAGGGGAAAAAACTACAAAAACAATTAAGTGAAAAAAGTGACAACATATTGTTAAAAATAAAATAATATTTAAATAAAACTTAAATAAGATTATTATTTTAAATTACCACAATCTTGTTTTATGCTGAATACTTATATTACTAATAATTAAAGTGTAGAGCCTGATGCAAGAAATAACTCAGCCATGTACCTTGAGAACCTTTCATGATTAATAAGGATGTTGATGGTGATGAAAACAATAATGAAAACTTGACTTGTTGATTACATTGAACATAAGAGCATCAGAGATCTCAAGACCAAATACAGGAAATAGTTGTGATTAATAAAGGAATGTAACTTGTAATGTAATGTAACGGGTTGATTTTCCTTACTTCAGGCATCATGACATCAAACACTAAATCCAGGGTCCGATGTTCATTTCCTAAATTCACAGCAGCCTTGATCATTTTAGTCAGTGTGATGGCCTAATGGTGCCTATACAAGGAATCTTGCAGAGTAATTATTTTGCACACATATTTGCATGTGTGACACACCAAAGTGGACAAGAGACCATTCAGTGACTACCAGCACCAAATAAAGGTGCAATGTTTCACATGAAATAACATTACCAATTCTGTTTTTTTTACATTCATTATTTGGTCATATCTTTGATATGCACATGTATACATACATGTATGTTTTGTGTGCAGAAATTCAATAAACATATGAAAGCAGAAAATGTTCAGGGTGCTTGTGGACAGTATATCTTAATTATGTGTATGTTAAACATACTTACATTCTCTTCACTGAAATGGCAGGAATGCAAACTTTGGAATGCAGATGCATTAATTAAACAGAAGAAGAAATGCTAATTGCAGGGCTGGTTCAATACTACCATCCTGAGGTGTATGAGATCTTGAGGGACCCCTCCCACTGCTAGTCCTTGTGGCAGAGCCTTTCTGTTTACACTTTATTCAACAAGAGGCCTGAGGGATGTGATTGGTCAGGTTTTAAGGGCTCACACTGTATGTATTATGGGGCCTGGTGTTATCTGTGGCCATCTGAGATGGTGCAACCTGAGGCTTTGAAGCTCCATGGCAGGCCTCAGTCTAGCCATGGCTAATTGGCCATTTACATGACATTAAAAAAGATGTTTATAGTATATTGAGGTATATGCACAATGACCACCGTACAATTGTCTTAGAATACAGAATATAGAATTCTAATGTCTTAGAATAGTCATTGTTAAATCAATTACATTAATGATGGAAAGGATGAAAATTACTGTCCTCACAGAAATAAATGGTATACTTAATGTGTATAAAGCACTCGATAAATTCATCAACAGCAACACAGTTTATTGAAACCCTCCCTGATTTAACTGCTTTAGCCCACTCGCCATCCGATCCAGAGGAGACAAATTCTAATTGGGAGCATGTGGCTCAACACGTTGAGCTACCAGAGAAGACATGAAAGTGAGGTAAACTTTAGGTCTTTTGAGGCAAGGATAAAATATACAATGTCAATACGGAGTTGACTCTACAATTTATATTTCAAAGCCGAGTTTGTCATCTGTCCACAGAATGTGATTTCGGATTCACTAGCTGTCTGGTAAAAAAAAAAATTACTTGGTTTCAGGTATTTGACTAAGAGATATCTTGCTGGGAAAAAAGGTGGAAGTGGGATTTGAACCCATGTAGCTCCTGCACTTCGCTTCTAATTGGGAGCATGTGGCTCAACACGTTGAGCTACCAGAGAAGACATGAACATAGGGTAAACTTTGGGTCTTTTGAGGCTAGGATAAAATGTACAATGTCAATGCGCAGTTGCCTCTACAATTTATATTTCAAATCCGAGTTTGTCATCTGTCCACAGAATGTGATTTCGGATTCACTAGCTGTCTGGTAAAAAAAAATTACTTGGTTTCAGGTATTTGACTAAGAGATATCTTGCTGGGAAAAAAAAGGTGGAAGTGGGATTTGATACCCATGTAGCTCCTGCACTTTGCTTCTAATTGGGAGCATGTGGCTCAACACATTGAGCTACCAGAGAAGCCATGAATGTGAGGTAAACTTTAGGTCTTTTGAGGCAAGGATAAAATGTACAATGTCAATGCGCAGTTGCCTCTACAATTTATATTTCAAAGCCGAGTTTGTCATCTGTCCACAGAATGTGATTTCGGATTCACTAGCTGTCTGGTAAAAAAAAAAATTACTTGGTTTCAGGTATTTGACTAAGAGATATCTTGCTGGGAAAAAAGGTGGAAGTGGGATTTGAACCCATGTAGCGCCTGCACTTCGCTTCTAATTGGGAGCATGTGGCTCAACACGTTGAGCTACCAGAGAAGACATGAACATAGGGTAAACTTTGGGTCTTTTGAGGCTAGGATAAAATGTACAATGTCAATGCGCAGTTGCCTCTACAATTTATATTTCAAATCCGAGTTTGTCATCTGTCCACAGAATGTGATTTCGGATTCACTAGCTGTCTGATAAAAAAAAATTACTTGGTTTCAGGTATTTGACTAAGAGATATCTTGCTGGGAAAAAAAAGGTGGAAGTGGGATTTGAACCCATGTAGCTCCTGCACTTTGCTTCTAATTGGGAGCATGTGGCTCAACACATTGAGCTACCAGAGAAGCCATGAATGTGAGGTAAACTTTAGGTCTTTTGAGGCAAGGATAAAATGTACAATGTCAATGCGCAGTTGCCTCTACAATTTATATTTCAAAGCCGAGTTTGTCATCTGTCCACAGAATGTGATTTCGGATTCACTAGCTGTCTGGTAAAAAAAAAAATTACTTGGTTTCAGGTATTTGACTAAGAGATATCTTGCTGGGAAAAAAGGTGGAAGTGGGATTTGAACCCATGTAGCGCCTGCACTTCGCTTCTAATTGGGAGCATGTGGCTCAACACGTTGAGCTACCAGAGAAGACATGAACATAGGGTAAACTTTGGGTCTTTTGAGGCTAGGATAAAATGTACAATGTCAATGCGCAGTTGCCTCTACAATTTATATTTCAAATCCGAGTTTGTCATCTGTCCACAGAATGTGATTTCGGATTCACTAGCTGTCTGGTAAAAAAAAAATTACTTGGTTTCAGGTATTTGACTAAGAGATATCTTGCTGGGAAAAAAAAGGTGGAAGTGGGATTTGAACCCATGTAGCTCCTGCACTTTGCTTCTAATTGGGAGCATGTGGCTCAACACATTGAGCTACCAGAGAAGACATGAATGTGAGGTAAACTTTAGGTCTTTTGAGGCAAGGATAAAATGTACAATGTCAATGCGCAGTTGCCTCTACAATTTATATTTCAAAGCCGAGTTTGTCATCTGTCCACAGAATGTGATTTCGGATTCACTAGCTGTCTGGTAAAAAAAAAATTACTTGGTTTCAGGTATTTGACTAAGAGATATCTTGCTGGGAAAAAAAGGTTGAAGTGGGATTTGAACCCATGTAGCTCCTGTACATTGCTTCTAATTGGGAGCATGTGGCTCAACACATTGAGCTACCAGAGAAAACATGAATGTGAGGTAAACTTTAGGTCTTTTGAGGCAAGGATAAAATATACAATGTCAATACAGAGTTGCCTCTACAATTTATATTTCAAAGCCGAGTTTGTCATCTGTCCACAGAATGTGATTTCGGATTCACTAGCTGTCTGGTAAAAAAAAAAATTACTTGGTTTCAGGTATTTGACTAAGAGATATCTTGCTGGGAAAAAAGGTGGAAGTGGGATTTGAACCCATGTAGCTCCTGTACATTGCTTCTAATTGGGAGCATGTGGATCAACAAGTTGAGCTACCAGAGAAGACAAGAACATAGGGTAAACTTTAGGTCTTTTGAGGCAAGGATAAAATATACAATGTCAATACGAAGTTGCCTCTACAATTTATATTTCAAAGCCGAGTTTGTCATCTGTCCACAGAATGTGATTTCGGATTCACTAGCTGTCTGGTAAAAAAAAATTACTTGGTTTCAGGTATTTGACTAAGAGATATATTGCTGGGAAAAAAAGGTGGAAGTGGGATTTGAACCCATGTAGCTCCTGCACTTTGCTTCTAATTGGGAGCATGTGGCTCAACACGTTGAGCTACCAGAGAAGACATGAATGTGAGGTAAACTTTAGGTCTTTTGAGGCAAGGATAAAATATACAATGTCAATGCGCAGTTGCCTTTACAATTTATATTTCAAATCCGAGTTTGTCATCTGTCCACAGAATGTGATTTCGGATACACTAGCTGTCTGGTAAAAAAAAATATTACTTGGTATCAGGTATTTGACTAAGAGATATCTTGCCTGGGAAAAAAAGGTGGAAGTGGGATTTGAACCCATGTAGCTCCTGTACATTGCTTCTAATTGGGAGCATGTGGCTCAACACGTTGAGCTACCAGAGAAGACATGAACATAGGGTAAACTTTAGGTCTTTTGAGGCAAGGATAAAATATACAATGTCAATACAGAGTTGCCTCTACAATTTATATTTCAAAGCCGAGTTTGTCATCTGTCCACAGAATGTGATTTCGGATTCACTAGCTGTCTGGTAAAAAAAAAAAATTACTTGGTTTCAGGTATTTGACTAAGAGATATCTTGCTGGGAAAAATGGTTGAAGTGGGATTTGAACCCATGTAGCTCCTGTACATTGCTTCTAATTGGGAGCATGTGGCTCAACACGTTGAGCTACCAGAGAAGACATGAACATAGGGTAAACTTTAGGTCTTTTGAGGCAAGGATAAAATATACAATGTCAATACAGAGTTGCCTCTACAATTTATATTTCAAAGCCGAGTTTGTCATCTGTCCACAGAATGTGATTTCGGATACACTAGCTGTCTGGTAAAAAAATATATATTACTTGGTATCAGGTATTTGACTAAGAGATATCTTGCCTGGGAAAAAAAGGTTGAAGTGGGATTTGAACCCATGTAGCTCCTGTACATTGCTTCTAATTGGGAGCATGTGGCTCAACACGTTGAGCTACCAGAGAAGACATGAAACGGAGGTAAACTTTAGGTCTTTTGAGGCAAGGATAAAATATACAATGTCAATACGGAGTTGACTCTACAATTTATATTTCAAAGCCGAGTTTGTCATCTGTCCACAGAATGTGATTTCGGATTCACTAGCTGTCTGGTAAAAAAAAATATTACTTGGTATCAGGTATTTGACTAAGAGATATCTTGCCTGGAAAAAAAGGTGGAAGTGGGATTTGAACCCATGTAGCTCCTGTACATTGCTTCTAATTGGGAGCATGTGGCTCAACAAGTTGAGCTACCAGAGAAGACAAGAACATAGGGTAAACTTTAGGTCTTTTGAGGCAAGTATAAAATGTACAATGTCAATGCGCAGTTGCCTCTACAATTTATATTTCAAATCCGAGTTTGTCATCTGTCCACAGAATGTGATTTCGGATACACTAGCTGTCTGGTAAAAAAAAAAATTACTTGGTTTCAGGTATTTGACTAAGAGATATCTTGCTGGGAAAAATGGTTGAAGTGGGATTTGAACCCATGTAGCTCCTGTACATTGCTTCTAATTGGGAGCATGTGGCTCAACACGTTGAGCTACCAGAGAAGACATGAACATAGGGTAAACTTTAGGTCTTTTGAGGCAAGGATAAAATATACAATGTCAATACAGAGTTGCCTCTACAATTTATATTTCAAAGCCGAGTTTGTCATCTGTCCACAGAATGTGATTTCGGATACACTAGCTGTCTGGTAAAAAAATATTTTACTTGGTATCAGGTATTTGACTAAGAGATATCTTGCCTGGAAAAAAAGGTGGAAGTGGGATTTGAACCCATGTAGCTCCTGTACATTGCTTCTAATTGGGAGCATGTGGCTCAACACGTTGAGCTACCAGAGAAGACATGAAACGGAGGTAAACTTTAGGTCTTTTGAGGCAAGGATAAAATATACAATGTCAATACAGAGTGGATTTAGTGCTAGAAAGTTACACCCCATCCAATGTTTTATCTCTTCTCGATTTTACTGTTTACACCAAATCATCGGGTTTAGCCAATAAATATAGTTGGGTGTCGTCTGCATAGGAGTGGAAACTGATGTCGTGCTTATGCATAATCTCACCTAAGGGTAACATGTAAAGTGTAAATAGAAGTGGTCCTAGGACTGTCCTAGGACAAAAATGTTGTGGTCTACCGTATCAAAAGCTGCGCTAAGATCTAACAGTATAAGGAACGAGATGAGCCCATTATCGGACGATATTAGTAAATCATTCACCACCCTGAGTAAAGCTGTTTCAGTGCTGTGGTTCAGTCTAAATCCTGATTGGATACTATTTGATTGGAGATAATGGTTTAACTGATTGTAAACTGCTTTTTCTAGATTTTTAGAGATAAATGGGAGATTAGAAATTGGTCTATAGTTGGCTAGAATCTGCGGATCGAGATTCTGTTTTTTAATCTAATTACGGCACATTTTAATTGTTTGTGTAACGCAGCTCGCGCTGCGGAGCGAGAGGACGGACACAATTGCTGAGAAGAGCTAAATTTATTCAAGGGAATACCATAATCGTTGTCGGATAACCAGTTCGGGTCCATAACGGGAGGGCAGTCCGAAAAACTTGCGTAAACAGGCATGACAAAACAAGAAACACGAGTAACAGGCAAAGACTCAAAAACCAGGAACACACCACAGCAATACAGCAACCAAACATCCAAAATACCAGACGAAGGACAAGGGAGACTCAGGGGCAGATATACACAGGTCTGAAACAAGAACAGGTGTGGATGATAATACAGGGGCGTGGCAACAAACGAGGAATTTGTTGAGACAAACACAGAGACAAACGAGCAGGGCGGGACGAACGGGCAAGGAGCACAGACATGAGGGAACCCAGAGCGACAGCTAAGGGAGGGGGCGAGGCCATACGTGACAGTTTGGGCACATATCCTAGGTTAAGGGAACAGTTAATCATTAAGTAAGGGCCCTGCAATAGCTGGGAGTAGGTCTTTCGGATGCGTAGTTACTAATACCTATACTACAGGGGTTGGATTGGAGATTAGGCTATGATGTATTATGACTCTGTAGTCAGATAATATCTATTTAATTACTAAAAAAGTTTAAAAATTCATCACTAGTGTGTGTAAGTGCCGTATTAGAACTAGTGTCATTGATATTTCTTGTTAGTTTTGATACAGTCGCAAAGAGAAATCTAGGGTTATTTTTGTTGTTTTCTATTAGTGTCGAATAATATGAGGCTCTAGCTTTTATTAGGGCATGTTTATATTTGACTATATTTGTCTTTCCATGCGATTCTAAACACTTCTAGTGAGGTGGATCTCCATTTGCGATCCGCTGCTTGAGCTGCCTGAAGTGTACCTACAAGAAGTGTTGCATGAATTATTAACTTAGAAATAATAACAAGAAAATAATCATTTTGTAGCATGTAGTCCAAGTGAAAATAACATTTAATTATAACATCGTAGGAGGCTTACTATAAGTCAAAATGCACTTTTGTCAATAGCTGCGTGACCAACACACAGTCACACAAGAAACAGTTACTCTTACAAAATAACATATATGGGAAGTTGACAGCTTCAATGCAAAATTAAAAATAAAGTACAGTAAAACAATCTTGGTTATTTACAAATATGATTGACTTTCATACTATTAATAGTTTGGTACGTATGTTTTTTAGGTCGACCAGGAAGTTATAAAAGTCATGGATGAGGGAACCTTAGAACAATATATTCCTCACTTTGGTGACCGTGTCTTTGCAAAAAATTGGAAAGGCCCATCGACTGCAGAAGCTGCAAGAAATGCAGAGAAAAAAAAACTGATAGATTGCTTACGAGCCAAGATGAAGCTTCCTTGTGATGAATCAGCTGCGAGTACATCACAATCTACTGGGACAGGACCTCAGTATGGAAACAGAAATGCATAAAAAAAAACTAGAAAAATTGAACTGGGCTGGATGTATTATAATGGTAGTTATATGCTGCCTAAAACTAATGGATGGTAGTTTTAGGCAGGTCAGACGGGCAACTGGTGGAGGCACTAGAGACATCATTGTCAAAAAAGATGACAATGTAGACAAAATTCTAAATCCTGGACTTCACCTTTAGTGTGTGTTTAACAGGCTCAGATGCATGGACGTAATTTGGGGGGGGGGACGGGGGGGACATGCCCCCCCACTTTTTCAAAAGCCGGATTTGGTCCCCCCCCCCCAGTTTTTACGGTTAAAACCAAATATTTAAATAGCGACGAATCCAGTGGGAATCCCCCACTTTTGAAATCAAAATTACGTCCATGCTCAGATGAACCCTTGGATGGTAATTTAACAGTTGGAGAAATATATGACAGTACTCATCACAAAGTACTTAGATTATACATATGCTCAAAGAAAAAAACAAGTGGTGCAGATCTAAGTGACTCATCCGCCTATTTAGAGGAAAACTCTCAAACAGAGGCCCTGATGTTGTCAACTGCTTTTGCCAGCAGTTCCTCACATACCATGCCACATTCTCTATCTACAGATGAACCTTTGTATAGCTCCAGCCCTGTAATGCAGAACACCTTCACTACCACTTCTCCACACACATGTGGATCTGAGCAGAGAATGAGTGTGTCTCATGATGATGAAATAATCTCTCTGTGAAGATGAAAACATTTATGTAGATGTGTTTTGTGATACACTGGTTTATCCACCTCTCCATACTGACCAGAATGCATCAGATGCTAGTGATGATGCCTTGAATTCCCATCCTGTTAGTAGCTCCCAAATTACTCATACTAACAGTAACTCAGACACAGACACTTTATCTCAAAGTCAGCCAGAACAAGTCCTAATCCAAGAAGAAGCTTTGTCAAATAGCTCAACCAGTTCATTTTTTGAAAATCCTGAGAATGTTGTTGAGAAGACCATTATTCTAATTCGCAAAATACACTGCATTTCTGACATGGTTGAGGCATTTGCTAATGAAAACATTCTATATGCCAATGTTAGCTTTAGACGTGTGCTTGAAAATGGTGTGTTAGGGAATGGAGTGGGAAGTGGGATTGCTATGGACTGTGTGACTGATTTCTGGAATAGGTTTTATGGAAAAAAAAAAACATCAGAAACAACCTACAAAATTCCAGATTTACATCATTCTTTCCAGGAGCGCGATTGGAAGGCTGTAGCTCGAATTTTTGCTTTTGGTTTTGGATATTCTAACAGAAGCATTAAATGATTTCAAAGGGGCTGATGTAGAGGAACTTCTTAGTATTCTCAATAGCCACAACTGCACAACATTGTCCAATGAAGAAAACATATCCAGACTGTTGCAGGAAATTGCACACAAAGAGCTGGTTCAACAGCCATCATTTATAATCAAGTGTTGGAATCCAGTCTTGGTACAAATAGGTGAGTGTCTGAGTGATGGGGGGCTGGACAAGATCCTCAGTAATCTTCAGCCAAAAGCAAGAAATGTTACAAAATGCATTGAGTTTCCCAGTTTGATGTCAACAGACGAAAAAACCACCTCTCTTTATCTTCTGAGATTTATTCGAGAAATTGATGAAAAAAATTGTACAGGATCTACAGGATTTTTTTTGTCAAAGCCAATTAAAGTTGCCTTCACCAACATGTCTGAGTTCACCAGAAGGCCAGTGGCCCACACCTGTACTTGTCTGCTGGAACTTTCAAGTAATTACTCTGAATTTAGGTCTGAGTTTTTGTCTGTTTTGCAAAGTGGAGTGTGGATTATGGATATAAATTAGGATGTAGAGAGCCTTTTTTATCAGATTTTACTGATAGCGGTATATTTTATTTGAATGACTTGACTATTTGAATTTTCCAAAATGTTTTAGAAGTTGGGTTGCACATATTGTGCTTTCTGTGCTATGTTTTGTTTTATTAAACACTTTGTTTTTTTTTCCCTGTTCTTATCACAAATGTGCCACAAATTGTTATTAATGCATTGTGTTATTCATGTTATTATTGCACATGTTGTGCTTATTTGCTGCAGACCAAAAATTTTCAGTGTGAGTATTACAGGTTCAAATCAAATGTTCATCTCAAATAGAAAAGGTTGTTTTATATATACAAATTATGTGGCTTAGTTCACAAAGTTTTTGAAGTGGAAAAGTCACACTGTATTAATGAAAATATTTGTTTTATTAAAATGTCTGCTGGAACATATGTATCTTTTTTTACAGTCATAATGATGATATCACTGCAGTAATATAGTACTGTACATGAGGCATATCAGGATCAGACTAACTAAAAAGTAAGCAATATTGTAACGCGGCGGGTATGGTGACGTAACCACCACGTGAATATACTGAGAGGCGGACCCAAGTGCCAGCTCGATCTGGCATAATAATATGTGAGAATAGTAAATGCGGAGTTAACGCATACTCACACACAGTGGCAAAAACTCCAACACAAAATGACACGGAAAAACTCAACGCGCAAAATGAAACTAACCGGGAACACTCGGTAGAAAAGGGAAACAGAAAGAACGCGGAACAGATACAACGCGTGAAAATGAAACTAAGGACGTCAGGGAAAGACTGACAGCAGGCAAACGCCGCGACAAAACAAAACACTTCCCAAAAATAAAAGATAAACTGATAGGAAGTAAAACGCTTGGGGAAAACTTGAGATAGGCCAGAGAGTGGCGCAGGAGATAAATACTCGAATAAGTAAAAGAACAAGAGAGAGAAGAGGAGAGAACAAGAGAGAGGGAGAAAGAAAGAACAAGGTGGCGAGACACCTTTAACTTGAGAATGAAACAAGAGACTGAGAGACAAGAGAAAGGGCTGAGAACGTACCGGCATAACCAAAATGAATCAGCAATGATCCGTCTCCAAAAGCTTCCTTAAGAAGCCATGGCAACAGGTGAGACGGATCATTGCTGATTGCGTGGATGTAGTCTAGGGCTGACTCGGGTGCCCCTAGTGGAGGTAGATGGTGTGGCATCCGAGCCAGCCCTGACAAATATGGTTTATAACACCCAGACTGACAAACTAAAACAAAACTAAACTACTAAAAGTGCTCTTACCAATGGCCTCAGCTGCCTGTACAGTTTTCAAGGTTATGTTCCTCCATTAACAAAATTGCATAGATCACACAGGTCACCATCACATGTTATGCCCGTTTTCCAATGGCAAACATTCTGCTCAACGATAATGTCCAACTTTTCATAGTCCACTGAATGCAGATAGTCTTTAGCGTGGTAAAGCTCTGGTGCACAATACATAAGGAAAGGTTTTCCATGGTACAAATCACGCCCATTGCCCCCAGGCCGTATACGATAAGTGTTCCACATACTGACAACGGTGTCCAGCTCATCCTGTAAAAGATCAATTTGGAGTTGCAGAAATTAATTATTAAACAACAAATTAATTTGTCATGATTAGAGAAACCACAAGGTTGCATAAAGCAAAATGTAATGAGAAAAGCCTATTGTGCAATACACCATAGTTACTATTTTAACTAAAAGATAACAAAAAGACTATTATGAATGAAAATATATTTTACAAGTGAATATTTGGCTAAGCTTGAATCTCTGTGTCTGCCTACCAGTCTTGCACACTGATTTATAGTTTATGTCTTCCCTGAATAAGGTAAAAAGACCGGTAAGTCATTTTTAGGGTATGTTGTGTGTATGCTTGTTGGTCTCCAGCACTCGGTGAGGGGTGTGACTCGAGTTCACACAGCTTCACACACTCTGTTAAACGATAACACCTATCAGCGCGTCAGCATTTATACAACGATCTTACAGCCTACAACGATCTCTATTTTGTTTACAATATCCTCATTTTAGATGTGTGTGAAGTAAACCACTTTCTACAAAGTCGCGCAGACCACAGGTGGACCAAAAAGCCTACTATAGTACTACTGACCATACACCTCGAAACAAACCTGCACTTTCCCATAAGCACATACAATTTAAGCAGCCCAAACACAATATGTGTAAACACTACACAATTACCTGGATGACATCAAGGAAGCAGAACTGTATCAGGCAATCGCCCACTGACTGTAACTCCATAAACAAATCTCTCCAATAATCAGCATTCTGTCTTTGGTAGATCCCCCACCAACTTTCAATTCTTTGGTTAGAAATACTTCTTCCTTGTAGAACACAGGGTCCGTGAACTGTACCATTCTCATCCTCGCGCAAAAAATGCTGTAGTCTGTTTACAACGACATTCTCCATACCAAAATCAGATCTGATTATTTTTGGGCAGCCTCCTTGCTCACTAACAGCATTGATGAAGTATACAGCGACAACATCGGGCTTACTATTGATAAAATTTGCTTGCATCCAGATAACATAGCGAGAAAAACCATCAATGCTCCCATTGATCCCGATGCCAAACGGTGTAAGCTTGTCATATGAGTCCATGTGCCATATGAAATTTGGTCTCCTAGCTCTTCTCTGTACTACGCCATCTGGATCCAGGGCTAATTGAACTTCACGCACAAGGGATCTAGTGACACACAGTCCTGCTAATCTGCATCTCTCAGTCATCATTCGATATCCATGCAGATGACCAGGGCCTCGAAGCTGGTCAGCGATGTAGTTAACCACTACATCAGGGTCAGTGAGGTTGCATCGGCGATAAAGCTGAAGCCTAGCCAGCATTCTTCTTAGATGACGGACACTAATGTGTGTGTCATCTTCTACTGCTAAGCACAATGCTATTTCAGCTTATGTTAGTCCTTGGTTGAACAAATATGTGATGCGGTAATCAATAGCCTCTGTCTCCTGCGTATCCATGTCAACAATGAGCGAGGGATACCTTTCTTGGGATTTCGGGAAAACGAATGTTGTTTTCTCGTTATAACGAGTTAATTATCTCGGGATTTCAGGAAAACAATTATTTAAAAATAAAAATCTAAGAAAAATGAATTAAGAATAAGTTGCAGTGTACGTCCTCTTAGGGATTCCGTAGCTACGTTACCACGCGGAAATTGGCCAATGGCAACTGTTTGCGCCTCTCTTGGTCAAGTTTGAAAATATGTCAGTTTCAGTGAGTGAGTTGGAGATGGACATTACATTCGCTCAGTCTAGAGCTACGGTGGCTAGTTAGCTACCTGGATTATTTTACATCTGCCTGCCAAATTATTCTTTTGAGCGGACTATCGTTGGATGATTCCACAAAATAAGATGAAAACGGGGCACAGAGCAAGAAATTTTAAGTGAAGCATTATTGGTGACATCAGGTATGAAAACGTTCTTGATTTATGTTGTAGCGACTACTACTCCTTGCAGCGAATTCCCTAACAGACAGGCACTTGGCCACTCAGGGAGTTTTAGCCCTTTAAGTGACACTGGGGGAGCGGCGCCTGCGCGTGCCAGGGGAGGGAGAAAAAACAGTGCTATTGTTCGAGTTGCGTTGAAAACTAAGTTTCCCTCCTCGAGATTTTCTGGATTAAGCACTTTCTGCCTCGGTTCCTGAACCCGCTTCAATGTAACCTAACTTTAGCTAGTTAGCCTAGTCTGAAAACACATTTCACTTCGTGTTTCATTTAATAAAGATGTAAACAATAAAATATTAATATCTAATTTTCAGATGCGTTAAAAACTTTGGTCACTGTTAAATAATACTATATGCGGTATATCAAGTCTTTGTTAAAAGGTTAATTGAAATTTAACTCGCAGCTAAATCTGGCAACCTAGTGTACTCAAATTCGGTCTCAAGGTGAGTTGAACCTCGAAATAGTTGTTGAGCATTTCTCTGAGGTAACGTTAAGTATAATTTGCTAGGAACGTATCGAACCTTTTCTGTCGCTGATTAGAAATTGATTAATAGTCACATTAAATGATGTACACATCAATGTGCTTAATGGTTTAGCTTTCTCCATAGGCCAGAAAAGAAAACTTTCACTCCAGTGATGTGAGATGTGGCTTGCTGCATAATCAAATTCAACTGGTGTGCATAACAATGCACATAGTGGGCATTTGTGTAATGTTCCCGCACTTTTATCGGCACATCTCCCCGCTCTGCTCTCATCACATTGGCCCCATCGTATGCTTGCGCAAAGTTTCCATTTGTCATTTTCAGAAAAAATACTGCTTAGTCTAAAATCACACAAATGGATGTTGTATCCGAGACGGAGATTAATTCAAAGAAACATTTTTGCACAGCATGGTTTCCGTCAACGTATCCAAACACAAGCACCAATTGAGTATGGGTGGAAACATCCACCAGGCCACAAAAAATCCCAGGGTTGCTGGGACGGGCCAGACGGTTCTTGCTCACCTCGTCGTTGTGCTTACGAACAACTATCCTGTAGCCCTTGTCCAATTGCGAATCAATGTTAATCTTCCCGAAAGCTGAAAATTTCAGGCAGCTGTCCATATGCAGCTTTGAAGTTTCATGTTTTTCTCTGAGAGATCACCTGCTCTTCATGCTTTCCGTTCATACCAGTTAAGGGAAATCCCTGGTTATATGCTTTTCCTCCCTTTGTAGACACTTGTTTTATGCATAAATTTGGTCTTGGTGGCCCTAATTCCTTAGTTTCTCATTTGTCTTGATTGTTACGATGACAGAATGGCACTTCTTTTAATGACACGATGGAGTTGTTCTTCCTTTTCATCCTTTCGTGGTGCGTTGCCCAATCGCCCTAATTAACAAACCGCCCATGCCCTAGACATCAATTGTTTTCCAAGGATGAACTTTGAGTAGTAATTTCAATATCAATAAATTTTCTACCAGCAAAGATTCAGAATCTAGCCAAGTAAATGATGATTCAAAGACTTATCATTTATACCAAATCATGGTAAATATTTCAGCTCATAAGCAATATAATATTTGTAATGTTATTGGCACAAAATTAACAGCAGCTAACATTGGATTTTGACTGCAACTTTTTAATAGGCAGACTTCTGCTTGTCACTTCTCCGAATGGCTAATGATCAGATGCTGCAGATTTCTTCTCTGCAACATACGGAGAATACGACCCTTTCTTTCACAGGAAGCTACCCAAGTGCTTGTACAGTCTCTCATCATCCCAAAGCTGGACTACTGCAACTGCTTACTTACGGATCTTTCTCTATGGGTCATCAGACCAGTCTCTGGATGGAACAATCAACATAAATCTCCTACAGCCATCACTACAAAAAAAATGATGCTTTAGATATGCCAATGTAAAAATTTTATGTCTGAACTGACATTAGGAAGTCACGCCTCATTCTGTAGTCATCATAAAAATGAGCATAAGCATGATTTTCAATTGCAGATATTATTTTTTTCTTCAAATCAATTACCATCACGTTCTGTGGCAAATTAACCCTTATATTGTGTTGGGGTCAATTTTGACCCGTTTTCAAAGTTCAGGTGTGTAAAAAGTACTGTTTGCTTTTTTGTATTGGAATAGGATTTCATGAGATCTTCAGAAACAGCTATTTTAACACAATAAAGGCATTTTTATAATTTTAGTAAATTTTAAAATGTCTCAAATTCAAAAGTACCCTTCATGGTGTTACGGGTCACCACTGACCCGGCATAGAATACTTGCTGTTGCTCCCATCACATAAAAGGTGTGACTCACCGCACACACCCAAATACCAACCCACCCACACACACCCATCCACACACCCAACCACCCACCCACACACACCATTCCACACTCCCACACACATACACACACCCACCCACCTACACCCACCACACCACACACATATACCCACACACATACACCTACCACACACACACACCAATCCACACTCCCATACACCCCCACACACACACACACACACCCTACCCAAGCCCTCTCCATCTAGAATACAAACTTTCCCACAGAATATTGATACATACGTACACACACACACACACACAAACCCCCACACACACCCAACCACCCACCCACCCACACACCAATCCACACTCCCACACACATACACCCACACCCACTACATACATATACCCACACACATACACCTACCACACACACACACACCAATCCACACTCCCATACACCCACCACACCACATACATATACCCACACACATACATCTACCACACACACACACAGACACACCCTACCCTAGCCCTCTCCATCTGGAACACAAACGTTTCTGCAAAATATTGGTTCATACGTACACACACACACGTGCACACATACAAAATTTTGTTTTTCGATGTTTATAGCTTACACACACAAACAATTGTTCTGGTCATTGTTCTGGGCATTGTTCTGGGCATTGTTATGGGCATTATTATGGTCATTGTTCTGGGCATTGTTATGGTCATTGTTCTGGTAATTGTTCTGGTAATTGTTCTGGGCATTGTTCTGGGCATTGTTCTGGGCATTGTTATGGTCATTGTTATAGTCATTGTTATAGTCATTGTTCTGGTAATTGTTCTGGGCATTGTTCTGGGCATTGTTCTGGTAATTGTTCTGGGCATTGTTCTTGTCATTGTTATGGTCATTGTTCTGGGCATTGTTATGGTCATTGTTATGGGCATTGTTCTGGTCATTGTTATGGTCATTGTTATGGTCATTATTATGGTAATTGTTCTGGGCATTGTTCTGGTAATTGTTCTGGGCATTGTTATGATCATTGTTATAGTCATTGTTCTGGGCATTGTTCTGGTAATTGTTATGGGCATTGTTATGGGCATTGTTCTGAGCATTGTTCTGAGCATTGTTATGATCATTGTTATAGTCATTGTTCTGGGCATTGTTCTGGTAATTGTTATGGGCATTGTTCTGGGCATTGTTATGGTTTTACAGGGTTCAATCTATAGTTTAATTTTCAAATTTGCACTTGATAAGTCTGTGTAAAAAGTAGTGCATGAATGACAGGCTATAGTCCATCTGACGTCTAGGGTTTGACACACGCAACCCCCCCCACCCCCCACCCCCCGGCCTGGTCAACGATCAGCACACATGGAGCCAAAAAAATGAAACCCTGAAATTGAAAACTGTGGTTACATGGATTTAAACACATACTAAATTAGCTATGTGATGAAAAACAAGAATTTTCAGGCCAATTTAATTCGGGTCCGTGTCGACCCGAGACACCAAGAACTGTTTACCCCGTCTAACATAAGATAAGGGTTAATATGTCCTGAATGTAACGTGGTGGGAGTCGGGGTTGGACACATTTGCGATAAAGAGCTGACTGCCACCTTAACGGAGCTAGTCTCCTCTAAATGAACCGCGCCCACACGGAGAGTATGCGACTTACGCGGCATATCGAACACACTTCACTGAAACACTAATAAATGAACACAACGGACTACAGTGACTATGAAAGGAAAATACGTTTAGTTACACCGAAACTATATGTTTTGTTCTGTGTACATTTTTCTCCTGAACTTCAATGTATCCTCTGAATTCAAAATATATTTTGTCAAATTACAAATAATGTCTGTAATTTTACAAAGTTTTGTATACAATTGGAAAAAAATGTTAAACTACATTTAAATTTTACAGTTATTTTCCATAAAATTAGGATTTTTTTTACAGTGTAGGCGAACTACAGGGGGTCTAGGAGTGGTTGAACTATGGGCCAGAGCTGGTCTAGGACGAGCCTCTCCATTGTCTTCATGATGCAGGACGTCAGTACCACCGGTCTGTAGTCCTTGACGTCATTAGGGTGTGGCGTCTTCGGAATAGGAACGATGCAGGACGTCTTCCACAACACAGGGAAGCAATGGAGACTCAGGCTCATGTTGAAGACATACTGCAGGACTCCACACAGCTGGGTGGCACAGGCTTTAAGCACTCTGGGGGGGACGCCATTGGTCATGGCAATCAAGGATTGGAGAGAGGGTGAGATGAGTGGGCTGCAGGGAACAGACAGCAGAGGAGTCAGGATGAGGGAGGGCAGAGCCTGTAGTATCAAACCTGTTAAAGAACTGATTTAGATCATTGGCCCTGTCTTCACTGCCCTCTTCTACTCCTCATTCCACTCCAAACCTCCCTGATGTTGTTCTGCTGGAGTTTACACTCCAGCTTTCTCCTGCAGTTGTCTTTCCCCACTCTGATTGTGGTCTTTTGCTTCCCCTGGATTTTTCTCACCTCCTCTTTGTCTCTAGCTCTGAATGCTCTCTTCTTGTCATTAGGAAGGGACTTAATGTCCTTTGTTACCCGTGGTTTGTTGTCTGGGTAACACTTTACAGTCCTGGTTGGGACAGTGGAGTCCACACAGAAGTTAGTGTAGTCCGTTATGCACTCACCAAGCCCGTCGATGTCCTCTCCATGCGGCTCACAGAGTGCCGGCCAGTCTGTAGTCTCGAAACAGTCCTCATGGGTTTCCTCTGACCATCTCCTCACTGTCTGCATGGTCACAGTTGGCTCTTGGAGCAACTGTATGCATCCTTAACATTGCAGAACAGCAGATCCAGTGTTAGCTCCTCTCTGGTTGGACAATCCACATACAAAAAAAAGTTCAGTTGTGCCTTCGCCAAAGTGATGTGGTTAAAGTTGCCTGAAATGGCTATAAAGGCATTTAGGTGTTGCACTTGGAGACGTGCTATAGATGAATGTTGGACAAGTGGTCTTCTTCGTTCCGGCGCTAGCTCATCTCGGTCCTGGGGCGATTGGGTTGGTGTAGTTGGCGATTGGTAATGTGGACAATTGGTGAATAAGGTGGAGGAAACTCTGTTAGTGTGTCACTGTGGCTACTCTAGCTGTCCACTAGCTGATAACATGGAACTCACTCACGTCCTTACATCCCTCTCTCCCTCTTGTCTCTTCCCCCTCCTCTACTTCAGCTTCCTTTTTCCCCTCCTTGCTCTGCCCCTCTTCCCACGTCATTCCAGTGCTCACCAACAGAAATTCAGCTGAAACCATTACCTAATATTACTATCAAAATTATAGTAAAATTATTGCTCTTACATGTGTAATGTTTATGCAAGACTGTTTGTGTTTATCTCTATAATCATACCAACAGGAAGACAGCATGCAAGAATAAATCTGATGATGTGACAGTAAAGACTCCACATTTTTTATTAAGCATGGCAGTATAAAGATCTGTAGAGGTCTATAATTAAGGTCTGATGATTCACCTCCTACATGAGTTACATATGCTGTTCTCAGATCATGGAAATTCCTCTTTTCATTAATAAATTTGGAGGAAAATATATTGAATATGTTCTAAAATAAACTAAGTTGTAAGTGAACAGAAAATAGTTCTCTCCGGTAGATTAGATCCAATCCAGTTCCCCATTCACTCCGTAAATTACCTTACTGCTCAGCATTGCTCAACACCCCCCCCCCCCCCCCCGTGTACACATACACTCTTACATAGTCAAGAGGAGTAGTCATTTTGTCAGCTTCCTCAAACAAAAACATTTTACTTACCAAGGGATTCCCAGGATTTGTAGCCTTGTTAGATGTATGCTTCTTCCTTCAACCATAGCACTGCTAAGCAACTATAAAACAAAGAACAAGGAGCACCAGCCAAGAACGTATTTCTGTTTGATTTGGAGAATTGTTAATGTGATCACAAACCTAAAACTCTTAATTAGAGCATACTTCACTATACCATGTTTGGGCACAAGATTTTGTGGATTCTCTTACTACCTTGTGTTTTTAGAGGAAATGAACTTGGTTATAACTATGAGCACTACTCAGATTATAATGAGATCTACAATGGTGAGCAACAAGAAAGTAAGTAGACGTCAGATGTTATTTGATGGCTCAAAATGTAATGATTCTAAATAATTAAGCTTTTGCTTTTATAAATCTGGCAAATATCAACAAAGAATGGTATCTAACTGGTAAAAACAAAATTTCATGAAAATGTTGTGTAGTATAAAAAATGTGAATGCATAAAACTGATCTCAGTCCAAACTGCAGCTGATTGGTGATAATTATATTAAAAAAGACCATATTAATGTGCTTCAGCATTGTTCATCTCCATTATTTCAGATATCAAATTGTTTCTTAGCTTGAAGAAACACAACATTACTGTTATATATCCTGACTATTTAGCACGCTTTTGCCTTGACACTAGTTTGTGACTCACTAGATTGTGATGTTCTACGCAACTCTCATTACATATTGCACTAGTGTACATTTATAGTAGTATAAGATTACATGCTACCAAAATGAAGTGGGATAAATGTCTCTGATTTTACAAATGTGCAGTATAATCACAGATATGCTCAGGAAAAACCACAAAAGGATCCAATTGCTTTCTTTATTTTCCAGACAGGTTACTGTAGCTTGCAGTACAGGGCACCCCTTGGCAAAAAGTAGTATACTTAATGTTCATTTTATTAAGTATACTTCAGTATAGCAAGTATACTACATACCATTTACTTTAAGTGTACTAGAAAGTATACCAATTTAATACTTTTTTGGACTAAATTGGAACATTTCTAGTTTATAAAAGTATACTTTAAAGTTATCAAAAGTACATTTTATAGTATAAAACGAGTATACTCATCTATATGCTATCAACGTACTTGGTATATCCCTCTCGCATGCTTAAAGTATACCACAAGTACACATCAATATACTGCCATTGTACTAGTTATACTTCGAGTCTATTTTTATTGTATACTTTAAGTATACTGTTATATAACATTGGTTATTTCACTAGTTTACTTTGTTTGCTTGGCATATTACTTGTAGCTTACTATTTATGTACTTGAAATATACTCCTTAAATTATTCTTAAAGTTTACTGTATGTACACAAAAGTGTGATGCATTTACAAAATCACAAGACAATGTTAAAATAAAGTTTGATTTTCAAACATTTCACACATTTCAAAAACAAATACATATGAAAAAGTCTTTCCTTACTGGAGAAAATGAAAGGAAAAAGTGCACATTTGCATGTAAAAATATATATATAAGCATAATGGTTTCCAAGATCAAGTCCTTGTTTGTAAAAAGTGGTAATGTGACGCTGGGGTGCGAGATAAGGACGAGGCACGGAGTCCTATCTTGCGGTACAAACGGTACTTTATTAAACACATAAAAAGCGCAAACAGCGCACGTGAAACACTTATACATGTAAACATGATCGACTCTGACAAAGATGAGCACGGGACACTGCGCAAACGCACATTAAATAAACAAACCACATAAGCCCCAAGTGATCACAAAACGAGCCACAGGTGAGATCGATGAACACACTCAGACACAACCACACCCACAAACGCAGATGACAAGACAAGGACAACATAAACACACGCCCAAAGGGGCGGGGTCAGGGGCTGTAACGTGACAGGTAAAGCAAATGCTTGTAAAAATGTAAACATAACAAACATTAAAATTAAATTAATTAAATGTGCCATATTTTGTCAATTGTGATTTTTACACCGCAATCGAAATTTGTCCTCCCCTTTTTACCCATCTGTGCAGTTAGAACACACACACACTAGTGATTACTAGGGGGCTGTGGATCACACGTGCCCAGAGCGGTGGGCAGCCCTAGCCTCAGGCATGGCCGGTCTGGGAATTGAACCCACAACCCTCCGGTCACAAGACCAATTCCCTACCACCAGACCATGACTCCCCCATGACATAACATTTTAAACTCCAGCATTATACTATTAATATATAAATTAAAAATTAAGCATGAATCAATGACTTGACCTTATTATGCACTTGGAGCAAGATATAGTAAATATTAGTACTTTGTGGCAGAAAGATGTAAAAAGTATACTAAAGTATAAGTTTTAGTATTAAAATACAAGTGTAAGTCTTGGTATTAATGTACTTAGTCTTAGACTTCTGTTTATACTTTTCAGTATAAACAAAGCATACTTCACTATACTATTCTTAAGTATCTAAAATATAGTTTATAAAAAGTCACCTTCAAGTATACTTCCTCAGTTTTAGTAAAAAATAAGTATACTCATAGTACACTTGAATAAACTTGTTTTTGCGAAGGGACACATGTAGCAAACAATGCATAAATAAATGAATGGGTTGAGCGGCAGCATGGTCCCCACCAGAGTCCAGCCAGGAAGACAGAGTCTGTTACAGATCCAGGGGTCAGGCTGAGAGGGCAGGCAATAACACTCAAGAAATGTTCAGTATGCAACATCAGTCAGCAATACTTCGCAATGGGAAGAGGTGAGAGAGTAGTATAAGAGGGGTAGGAGAGGGCATGGATAACTAGGAACAGGTGGAGGCAATTAGTACTCTGGAGATTGTGCACATATGTTTTGGGGTTTTGAGACTCTGAGTGTTTTTGTGGGGGGTGTGGTGGTTAGTGCTTTTGCCTCACAACAAGGTAGTCTGGGTTTGATTTTTCGGTCTGGTCTGCTCTGTGTGGAGATTGCATGTTCTCCCTGTTCCTGTGTGGGTTTTCTCTGGGTACTCTGGCTTCCTCCCACAGTCCAAAGACTGTTAGGTTGACTGGTCACTCCTAATCGCCATTGAGTGTGTGCATGTGAGAGAGGGAGATAGGGGTCCCACAGTCAGGGGATGGTACCTGCCAAATGAGTAATGATCTCCGAATACGCTCTCCCTACGTCCTCTTTAGCGCATACTTCAAAAACGATTAACAAACTCTGATGAACCATTCTCAACCGACCAATCCTGGGCAAGCTTTCAAGCTTTTATTTTTTTCCACGCCGAGTCGGGGGTCTAGCGCTCAAGCATTTAAAGACAAAAGGGCTTTTTGGGGCAGAGTATCAAGAAGGAAACGTTTTCTTGGAGGAATTGTGTGTCAAACATCAATTTTAAATAAAATGTACTGACTCTCAAATCAAATATATTTGTATAGCGCTTTTCACAACACATGTTGTCACAAAGCGCTTTACAGGATTTACAAGGTTAACAATAATATGGGTCCAAATCCCCAATGAGCAAGCCAAAGGCGAGAAAAAACTCCCTAGATGGTGGGGAATAGGAAAAAACCTTGGGAGGACCAAGACTCAAAAGGGAACCCATCCTCCATTGGGCGGCCCGTTAACACACACATCACACAAAAACAAATTATACAGATGAATACACAAGTCACAAATAATTCACACAATCAGGCTAAGTATAAGGTAACTAGAATGAAAGTTCTGGGTGTTGATATTGTCAATGTAAATGTCTTGTGATGAACGCCAGGTTTTCATTCCGTGTCAGAGTGATGATACTGATATTGTAGGCTCCGACTGCAGTGTTACTCCCCAGGTGAAACTCGGAGAAGAAAGATATGTGATGTGGTAAATATGTAACAGATTATTCAAAGGCCAAACTAAACAGATAAGTCTTTAGTCGAGTTTTAAACATTGAGACTGTGTCTGAGTCCCGAATAAAGGCAGGAAGATTATTCCACATATTATATAATTAATATAATTCCATTATATAGGTTTTACAGTAAAACCTATATCTGTGTCATATATTGTGGCTACTCCACCTCCACGCCCTGTGATACGGGGCTGATGAACATAACTGTATCCAGGAGGAGCTGCTTCATTAAAACTTACATATTCATCTACTCTAGCCCATGTCTCTGTTAAACAGAGTGCATTTAGTCTGTTATCTGATATTTTGTTTACTATCACAGCTTTTGATGCAAGTACTATCACAGCTTTTGATGCAGCTTAATATTGCTGCTCACTTCATGTTGATTATTTAATTTAATTAGATTTTTAAAACATATCGCCCTGTGATTCCTATATCTGCCACGGTTAACAGACACAGTCTCAATGGTTTGGTAGGTAGGGAAGTAAGTTCTACGGGAAGTAAGTTCTACTTAGCGAATGGCCGTTGGAAACCGTTTTTTTTTTTTCTTCATTTTTGGGTGATCTCTCCAAACCTCTTTTATCTTTTCCTGAGAGAGGTACAACTTTATACCAATGTTATACCTTTGGTCTTCTCCCCGATGCATTTATCACACAGACTGACCCTGACACGTCCAAACGTTAATGTAAATTTACACACACACACACACATCCACACACCTACACACACACCCCTACACATATTACAATAAATACATTTCTCCCCCCGCCAAATTTTTTTTTACAAAAACCCCTAAGAAAAAGTTAAATGTATGTGGTGTATTGTTGATTGACAAAAAGTCTAAAATGTTGATTTTTTGTCAATCAACAATACACCACATACATTGAATGAGATGGTGTTGCTTGGTGGTTCAGACAAAAAAATAACAAGTTCAGTAAGCGACAAAAGAAAATAAATGAGCATTATAGCAATATAATAAAGGTACTAGTAAAATGGTTTAAATGCAAATGTTTAAATGTTAATGCATTGAGCTAAACAGATAGATGGCCAGGAGAAGGAGTGGTCCCTGAATGTGGATGCCCTGCTTCATATGTTGCAGAAACTTTCAAGAGGTCAACATAAGAGGTCAGTCATTGGAGCTTGCTCTGGCAATTCAGCAATGAAGCAAGATGACAGTTCCTGGTCTTTTCCACTGCCCACAACACCGCTGAGGATTTCTGGACAGAGGCCATCTAGACAAAGATGTGGTTGATCTGCATAAGGGAACATTAAGATCCTCATACATCTCTCAACAGAAGCTTTGATGTCATCCAGAAACTCTGCCTTCTCTGTTACCCCTCACCTCCTGTCCCTTCTGTACTCCAACATCATCCAGCCCATTCTATTGTATAGTTATAGTTAAACATGTGACAGGGGCGCTTGTGACGTAAGCACAAACGTTCATTTTAACAGCACAAATGAGCACACACGTAGCACAAACGAACGAGACCAGTTTGGAATGATTTGGACGTGGAGGGGGGGGCTGGTGACGTCACGCGTGTGAAAAACAACCAGTTATAGCCTAATTTAAAAACCATAAAAGCACAAACATTAATTTTAACAGCACAAACGAGCACAAACGTAGCACAAATGAATGAGACCAGTTTGGAGTGATTTGGACGTGGAGGGGGGGCTGGTGACGTGACATGTATGAAAAAGAACCGGTTATATTTTAAAAACCATAAAAGCACAAACGTTCATTTTAACAGCACAAACGTAGCACAAACGAATGAGACCAGTTTGGATTGATTTGGACGTGGGGGGGGTTGGTGACGTCACGTGTGTGAAAAAGCAAGTGATTGAAGTGTTAATTTTGATGGCACAAATGAGCATAAATGCCGTACATTTGATTGAGACTACTTTGGAGAAATTTGGATGGGGGGGGTGCGTGAAGTCACAGGTCAGAAAATGTATTTTTTTAATTACTCAAAAGCCTTAATAGTACAAACGAAAATATTTAGAGCACAAATGGGCACAAACCCAGCACAAACGAACTGCAGTGTTGTTTCAGCATTTTGGGTTTGAGGGGACACAGCTTCATGCAGGTCACAGTAAGGAGCAAGTTTCCCTGTGCAATGAAATTCCTACTTTGCTGTCCGCCCTGGATGTAATAATGTAAATAAATAAGAAATAATGAGTACAAAAAAGAATAGAAGAATGGAAATATATAACAAACATACTCTCAAAGAAATACAAAATACAAAATTTATTTACATTGTGCAATGGTTGCAATGGTTGTTCAATACAGTAGAGCTATTTACATTGTGCAATGGTGGGATACATTAAGTATTAAATATATTGCAGTAATCCGTAATGTAGTGCAATCGATAGTTTGTGCAAAAGAGTTTGTGAGGTAGAAATCAGCTCAGCTGTTCAAGATTCTAATGGCAGTGGGAAATAAAACCTTTCTTTAAGTTCTTTAACCTGCTAGTTTTGCACTTCACACTCCTGTACCTCCGGCCTGACCGTAAGCGTGTGAACAGTCCATGTTGGGGGTGGGTGGGGTCTCTGATGACGGAGGCGGCTCTCCTGTGAACTCTGCGTTGGTAAATGCTTTGCAGAGGGGGCTGTTTAATGATTTTTGTGGCTGTTTTTACCAGACTCTGCAGGCGTTTGCCGTTCTTTGCAGTAGTGCTGCTGTGCCACACAGTAATGCCGTTGGTCAGGATGGACTCGATGATGCACTTGTAGAAATTGTTGAGGATTTGGGGTGACAAGTCAAATTTTCTCAGTCTCCTCAAGAAATACAGCCGCTGCCGAGTCCTCTTTTGGCCCATTTCCACTAGGGCCTGCTTGGCGCGGTACGGTTCGATTTGCGATGGTTTGTGAGTGTTTCCATTAGTACCAGGTCCCAGTTTGCCGGTACCTTCGGGTCCTTTTTTCGTACCTACTCGCTCGAGGTTCTAACCGTTCCAAAGTGGTACAGTTCTGTGACGTGGAGGAACAGCATGACACTGATTGGCCAGGGAGTGTCGTCACAGGTTGCGTCACAGGAGAGTGACTCCTCCGCTATGGACTCCTCAGCCATTTTTAAAACCCAAGGAGCAAAGTCTGTTCCCTGGTCAAACGCCGAGGTACAAACCTTTCTGTTAATAATCAGCGATCAAAAAATCCAGGGCGAACTGGACGGGGCCACTAGAAATATAAAGGTTTTTAGCGAGGTTTCCGCGCTAATTGCCACTCATGGCTACCAGCGGTCCGTTCAGCAGTGCCGGTCGGTCCAAGCTAAAAAAGCTTAAAAGCGATTACCGGGCGGTGAAGGACCATAACGGACGCAGCGGAGCAAACTGCAAAGACGAAATGGTTCCAGCAAATGGATGCCATATACGGTCACCGGCCAGCCAGTAACGGAAGAGAAAACGTGCTGGACACGACAATGTCGGTGCTGGAGGCCACGGAGAATGGTGAGTGTATTGTGATTTCACAGTTTCACTAGGCTCGTAAAATATGTAATATGAACGTAATATGAACGCATCTATTGTAAACGCAGGAATTTAGAGCTGTGTTTGTAGTTAATGTTACCACCACAGTCACTACTGTACAATAGCTAGCTCTTAGCCTTGCTAGTTGCTAGTTAGCTGTAGCCATAAACAAAGCATGAGCAGCGATGACGTGCTACACATTTTGTGCAGTTACGCTATATTGTTGTTGCTTTCACGGGAATGCTTGTGTTTAATATTTGTTATTTTTTACGTTCAAGATTCCCCTTCCACTGACGAGGCGAGCGGAGTTGGCGGAAAATGTTTCCTTCAACCGGGCTTTCCTCGGGGTGCTTGGCGAACTTGTGAACACCATGCGAGACAGACGCCAGTAAAAGCACACAAAATGTTGCTTGTAGTACTATAAATATTTATTTCATATAAAGCTATACGTTATTGTTAGGTAATTCGCTTTTTGCACTTTTTTAACTATAACTATATTATTGACATATTTTGTACTTTAAATATCTATATTTCATAATAAAGTTTGATTTCATTTGATTGTATGACTGATGCTTTTTATGCAGGGTGTGTTCAGCCTGTTTGAGTAATACCAAATTATTATCAATAATTAGAGCAACCACATACAATAATGAAGATAAAGATAAATAAGATACAATAATGGTATGTGTTAAGGGGCATCGACCGGTGTTGTGGTCGCATACAAATGATGTCACGACACTACAACCCGCGTGCCAACAGCAACTCCACCCACATTGTGGTGGTCCACCATTGTAATGGAAACACAACGCGACCGTTCCGTTGCGAATCGATCCGTAACGAACCGTACCGCGCCAAGCAGGCCCTAGTGGAAATGCGCCATTTAACACGTGTGATGTTCTGTGTCCAGGTGAGGTCATTACTGATGTGGACCCCCAAGTTTAAAGTTGCTGACCCTCTCCACTTCAAAGTCTCGGATAAATAGTGGCTAATGAGTTATCTTTTGTTTCCTCATGTCAACTATCATCTGTTTGGTCCTGTCTGTGTTTAGGGCGAGTTTGTTGTCCATACACCAGACTGTTCACCTCCTTCCTGTAGGCTACTTCGTTTCCACCAGTGATACGACCTATCACAGCAGTATCGTCAGCAAACTTCAGGATGATGTCGCGGTGGGAGGCGACACAGTCGTGGGTGTACAGGGTGTAGAGAATGGGGCTGAGGACATATCCCTGCAGGGTACCAATGTTGGTGGTAATACTGGCTGAGGTCCTGTTTCCAATTCTGACAGACTGAGGTCTGCCAGTCAGGAAGTTCAGAAGCCAGCCACAGAGGGTGGGATGTAGTCCAAGAGATGAAAGTTTGTGGATGAGTTTGTGAGGGATGACCGTGTTGAAGGCAGAACTGTAGTCAATGAACGTATCCTGACGTAAGAGTCCTTATTTTCCAGGTGGGAGAGGGAGACATGAAGGGCAGTGGCAATAGCGTCTGAGGTAGACCTGTTGGCTCGGTGGGCATATTGCAGGGGGTCTGTAGTGTTTGGTATGCTGCTTTGAAAATGGGACAGACACGTTCTCTCAAAGCACTTCATAATGTTTGACTTGAGTACTATTGGCCTGTAATCATTCAAGCAGGATGGTGGGTACTTCTTGGGGAGGGGGACAATGGTAGTGGTCTTATAGCAGGTGGGAACAGTGGATTGTCTGAGGGAAAGGTTGAAGATGGAAGTAAAAACCTCAGCCAGCTCGTTGGCACACACTTTGAGGGCCCGCCCAGAAATGTTGTCCAGTCCTGCAGCTTTGCGGGGTTTGATTCCTCTCAGGGCTTTGTGTACCTGGGTTGATGAAATGACAGGTGGTGAGGAGTGGGGTTCAGTGGTGTGTGTGTGTTTTGTGGTGATGATATTGGGGGGCGTTGATGTCTCGAAGTGGGTGTAGAACGCGTTGAGGTCATCTGGAAGGCTATCTGAGGAGCTGATGGTGTTGATGGGCCTGGACCTAAAGTCTGATATTTGGTCCAGACATTGCCAAATATGCCTGGGGTCAGCAGTAGAGTAGAATCCCTCCGTCTTCTCTCTGTACTGTGTTTTGGCTGATCTTATGGCCTTCTTCAGTCGGTACTGTGCAGCTTTGAGCCTGACCTCATCACCAGATCTATAAGCAACAGAGCGTACACGTAGCAATTGCAATACCTCACTGTTTGGTGGGCACAATGTTCTCAATGCAGGTGCTAATGTACCCAGACACATACTCAGCATAGTCGTTGATGTTCACGGAAGAGTCCTCAGTGATGGCTGCAACTTTAAACACATCCTAGTCAGTTATTGCAAGACAGTCCTGTAGTTTGCCCGCAGCCTCGGGTGTACACAGCTGAACCTGTCTGCAGATGGGATTTGACTGCTTGAGTCTTTGTCTGTAGGCAGGATACAGGAACAAAGAGATGTGGACTGAGTCTCCAAATGGGGGGCGGGGTGCAGCCTAAAGTCCACCATGTACGTTGCTGTAAACGTGGTCCAAGATGTTCTTGCCACGGGTGGGGATGTCCACATGCTGTTGATATTTTGTTAGTACAGTCTGTAAGTTGCACTTGTTGAAATCACCAGCGACAATGAAAACAGCATCAGGATGAACGGTCTCCAACGCGCTGATGACGTCATAGAGCTTGCTGAGTGCCGTTGTGTAGTTAGCCCGCGGGTGGATGTAGACCGCGCCTAAAAATACACACGTAAATTCCCATGGAATGTAGAAAGGGCGACATCTCAGCAGTAAAAACTCTAGATCTGGAGAACAGTGCTTGTATACAGTCTGTACATATTTGAACCACAAGTTGTTGACATACACACACACACACACACCCTCCTGTTGTTTTACCGGAGGCTGCAGTCCGATCACACCGGTGTAGTGAATGAGTCTCTAGCTGAATGGCGGAGTCCGGAACGTTCCCTAAAAGCCAGGTCTCGGAGAAAATCAGAGTGCAGCACTCTCTTACTTCTCTCTGTAATATGATTCTGGCTCGTAGTTCTGGCTTGTTTTCCAGAGGCTGGACGTTTGCTAGTAATAGGACGTTTGCTAGGCTGGGCAGCGGTGGTCAGCTAGTGTGACCTTTTAGCCTAGCATTAGGGCTGGGTATTGATTCAAATTCCAAGAATCGATCCGATTCCGATTCTGAAGATTAAGAATCGATTTTTTTCGATTTAATCCGATTTAATCGATTCGATCCAATTCGGGGTTTAGTGTTATTAAAAATGTATTTGAGCTGTTTCCTGACTGTGTACAGAAGCAACATGTTAAAACTAGTATTATATCGATATTAATCAGCAAATAGTTACTGGTAGTTGGTAGTTACTGATGGCTGGAAGACTGGTGAAAAGGGTCATCATAAATCTACCTTCAAGAAAGGTAATCCAGGACAATAAACAGAGGACATCTTTGAGGTGTCTATATCTGCAACAGTCGGCTCCTACTGGGACACTAACCAGTGCATTATTATTATTATGATTTAAATAATTAAGAATTCACCCATAAGCTGTTGCTACCAAATGCATTTTTATTTTAAAAGTGCTCACACTTAATAAACTGAAAGTATAAAATGTAAACGTGTATTTTTCTTTAAAGTGAGAATATAAGAACAGAACTCTCACGTTACGGTCCCCGAACCCTCCGTTTTGGGCGTGTTAACGTCGTCTGCGTCTAATCGTCTGCGTCTGTGTATCTCCGTGGGTGCGGGTGCGTCTTGTGATAGTCCTCACCTGTGGCTTGTCTCGTCACGTGGGGTTTATGTGGTTTGTCTATTTAATTTGCGCTCGCGCAGCGTCCTGTGCTCGTCGTTGTTTGAGTGACACATGTTCTATGTAAACGTGTTTTATGTGCGCTGTCTGCGCTTCGGTAAATGTAATAAACGTAACGATTTGGAAAGTGCAAAGGATTCTGTCTCGTCCATCGCCTTGCGCCCAACGTTTCAAGAACATTTAAAACTTTTTTTAAACTGTAAAAACACTGGGTAAACGGTCAGTGACACGGACTAACTGTAAATAGTCACTGACACTAAAAACAGAAGGACAGTTTATCCAGATTTCCGATTTGACTATCGTCGTTACCGGCACTCTCCTACGCCAAGTCGTTTTACAGTTAGTTAGACCGAGCATGCCTGCGTGAATTCAGTGACGAGGCGGGGGTAAAAGTTCACTAAAAAATTGATCTTTGGACGTACGAATCGATAATCGGATCATCATATGCGAATCAATTCTGAATCGGAAAATCGATTTTTTCAACACAGGCCTACCTAGCATGTAGCCTGCTTCTCATGCCTCGCTTGTGTCGCCGTCTCTATGTCGTTTTATTTAACCATCATGTCTAATAAAGCAAAAATCTCTGATGATTTACATGAGCTCAATCATTGCCTTACAGAATTAATTGAGAGGTTACAACAAGATACTGTGAACCTCCATGTATTACAAGCCATGCAATTGCTGAATGAAAGTTTGACATTACCTAATGATTATACTTGTCCCGAAGTAAATGAGATTGTACAACCTGAACTAAATGATGTTTTCCACATCATTTTCTTACACGGTAGCATCATCGATAAACATCAGAACTCGTCATACTCTGATAACCATAATCAAAATAATGCTCTGTCTACAATGAATGAAATTGACGGGGATTAAATTGATCCTGATGAGGAGAGGCCAGAATATTCTCCCGTAATTAATTATGATGCCGAACAAATAGGGTGTGGAGCGGTTACAGACCCAAACATTAGAATAAAAAAGAGAGAAAAGTTCAATAACAAACATGGAAATTAGAAGGAGTCAATTTCTCATCATTAGAGGGCATCAACAGTTTCACTGATTTTTACAGGCACGTTTTGGGAATTATAGATGAGATGGTAGAGGTTCCTCGCGATGTCGTAGAACCGAGAGACATCATGATTTTTCTAGTTCACGGGCCTAATCTGAGCATTTAAGGAACCAATTGAAGTGACCTCTGAGAGCAACCTTGAAGTCTTGAGGAGCGACACCGTTGATTTGGTAATTCAAATAGTGCACGCTCCGAGGGGAGGGTTCAGGAACAAGAGAAAATGATTAGGCCTCCTCCATTCCGAAGTTGTAAGGAAAAACTCAGACATTTCTACGTTTTTCAAAATGTGGGTAATAACCAGGGGTGGAAAGTAACTAATTATATTTACTCACATTACTGTAATTAAGTACTTTTTATGAGTAATTTGTAATTTTCTGAGTAGTTTTTGAAATGTGTAATTTTGACTTTTACTTGAGTAAATTTTGACCCAAGTAGTTTTACTTCATTACATTTGAACGCCCTCACATTACTGAGTAAAAAAATAAATGCGGGCAGAAATTCCCAGAGTCCCAAAACTGAAGGCCAATTGCGTGGCCTTCCCTTAGCAAGTTTATTCAAGTGTACTATGAGTATACTTATTTTTTTTACTAAAACTGAGGAAGTATACTTGAAGGTGACTTTTTATAAACTATATTTTAGATACTTAAGAATAGTATAGTGAAGTATACTTGGCTTATACTGAAAAGTATAAACAGGAGTCTAAGACTAAGTACATTAATACTTATACTTTAGTATACTTTTTACATCTTTCTGCCACAAAGTACTAATACTTACTATATCTTGCTCCAAGTGCATAATAAGGTCAAGTCATTGACTCATGCTTAACTTTTAATTTATATATTAATAGTGTAATGCTGGAGTTTAAAATGTTATGTTTATGTTAACATTTTTACAAGAATATGCACAAGTTTTGCTTTACCTGTCACGCTACAGCCCCTGACCCCTCCCCTTTGGACATGTGTTTATGTTGTCTACGTCTAGTCGTCTGTGGATCTTCGTGGGTGTGGTTGTGTCTGTGTGTTAATTGGTCTCACCTGTGGCTCGTCTCGTGATCACTCGGGGCTTATGTGATTTGTCTATTTAATGTGCGTTCATGCAGTGTCTCGTCTTTGTCAGAGTCGATCATGTTTACATGTATAAGTGTTTCACGTGCGCTGTCTGTGCTTTTCATGTGTTAAATAAAGTGCCGTTTGTACCGCAAGATAGGACTCCATGCCTCGTCCTTATCTCGCACCCCAGCGTCACATTACCACTTTTTACAAACAAGGACTTGATCATGGAGAGACCATTATGTTTATATTTTTAACATGCAAATGGAAACTTTTTCCTTTCATTTTCTCCTGTAAGGAAGGACTTTATTTCATATGTATTTGTTTTTGAAATGTGTGAAATGTTTGAAAATATATCGAACTTGTTTTCAACATTCTGTCTTGTGATTTTGTAAATGCATCACACTCTTGTGTATATACAGTAAACTTTAAGAATACTTTAAGGAGTATATTTCAAGTACATAAATAGTAAGCTACAAGTAATATGCCAAGCAAATAAAGTAAACTAGTGAAATAACAGTATACTTAAAGTATACAATAAAAATAGACTCAAAGTATAACTAGTATAATGGCAGTATATTGATAAGTGTACTTGTGGTATACTTTAAGCATACGAGAAGGATATACCAAGTACATTGATAGCATATAGATGAGTATACTAGTGGTATACTTTAAGCATACGAGAAGGAAATACCAAGTACGTTGATAGCATATAGATGAGTATACTAGTGGTATACTTTAAGCATACGAGAAGGATATACCAAGTACATTGATAGCATATAGATGAGTATACTAGTTTTATACTATAAAGTGTACTTTTGAAAACTTAAAATGAACTTTAAAGTATACTTTTATAAACTAGAAATGTTCCAATTTAGTCCGAAAAAGTATAAAATTGGTATACTTTCTAGTAGGGGTGTATTCAACTAAGGATTTTCATAGTCGAATCTGATTCGTCAGCTTTTCCCTTTAGTCGACTAATAGTTGAATTGGGTTTATTTTTTTTTTTTTAGAGCACCATAAACGGGATCCCGTTCTCATTCAGGACTTTTTTCCTCTTCAAAGTAAATACCTAAAACACTCAGATAAATGAATAAACACGTTAGGTTGGCTTTATTCAGCTTTTATTTATTTACTTATTTGTTTTTTTTTTTTAAACGTTAGAGAACGTTAACCATCAGTGCGCATTGCGCATATCGAACTGTCAGACAGGCACTGTGCAAAATGTCAAAAATATTTTAAATAAAATATGCCTGCCTGAAAATATAAAAAAATTGCCACACAACAGCAAAAAAAATACAAGGAAAAGTTCAAGTAATGGGGTTTAAAAGCAAACAACAACAAAAAATGTTTATAGACCTACTGAAACGACAAACTTTTTTTTTCGCCTTACCCGTTTTAAATGGTATGCCATGTTGGTTGTTGTAGTGCGAAATGAAAGACGTTGATGACATAACTTGCACTTTACTTTGTTTGATTCATCTTTATGTTTTTCAAAATACTTTTGAAGTTTTTTAGTAGCCATTATAAGGGTCATTCCACCGAATGGGTGCCATTTGCATGTTGGAACTCTTCCAAATGAAACTTAATTTTGTATCTTTTTTAAAGTCTGGATCTAATAACACATATATTTAACTATTCAAAACATGTATTGGTCAATCTCAGACAGCTGTATTTTATTTTTTACAAGGTTTCTAACCCGAAGATGGTTACATTTTTCTCAGTCCTGTTACCAAAACTTGTGTGACATTTAAAAAGCCTGTTTAAAAGAATGCCAGCTAATTTCTTCGATTTTCCCTCAAGAAAGTGTTTATTTTAAAGAAATTGTCGACTACATGTTCAAATAATTTATATTTATGACTAAAACATCACTATATATGCACACATGTTATATTTTTGGAAAAGATGCAAAGCCATTTTTATCTTTTCAAGAAGATTCAAACCTGAAATTAATATTTTTTTATATCATGTAATTTATTAAACAAATAGATAAATGATGGACCAAACATAATTGGAAAAAAGTGGTTTATCTTTTATTTTTTTTTAAAGAATTAATCAAGTAACAGGAATGAAGATTGGGTAACAGGAATGAACACTGAGTAACAGGGACATGTGCCATGTGTGTGTGTGAACTTCTCTGGCCTTTTCTAAGACATCTTCTCTAATCTGGCCCAGAGCTCTTTTTTTATTTCCATATTCACCGTATTTCGCCACTCCCACTTTCAAGTGTGTGTTTCTTCCGCCTTTGTGTTAGAACTTCCGGTCAGCTATTTTTGCATTAGTGTACACTACTATATTTTAATGATTTTTTTCATAAAATAGGCATTCTTGTCTATTTACTTCTTTACTTAATTACTTAAAATTACTAAATGAATGCAAGGAAAAGATGTGGCCACTGATTATAAAATAGTTACTTATCTGATAGCCTCACAAGCACCTGACACGTTTGCTTCATCGGAGCTTCATAACCGAGCCATTTCTCAGGATAAGGATGATCTGGTGTTGGTTTCCCCTCCACAAAATGATAAGAGCAGATGTATGGACGTTTGGGTGGATGTTTTAAATTTAGCCTTCAGCCTTAGACACAGGTCCTCTTCTTTGGAAGGCGGTGGATATAAGTTATAAGGTGCCCCACAACACTCAGATCTTTTCGAGCTGTGTTCGTAACACTGTTGGTCAAGCCAAGTTTTCCTCTTCTTCCAATTATTGTGACACCCTCTAACTCAGGAGTGGCAGAGCTCGTAGTGTGCTCCAAACGTGACAAAGTCCTGAAGCATATCACGACTTATGTTTATATCGAAGTTTGTGCTTGTTTTTTTACTTAATACTTAATTTGTGTCCATTTTACATCCTCCCCGCTAATAATTTGGTCTCTTCAATCAAAGTCAATCAATCAAAGTTTATTTGTATAGCGCTTTTAACAACTCAAGTTGTCGCAAAGCAGCTTTACAGGGTTTACAAGGTTAACAATACTATGGGTCCAGAACCCTAATGAGCAAGCCAAAGGCGACAGTGGCGAGGAAAAACTCCCTATGATGGTGGGGAATAGGAAGAAACCTCGGGAGAACCAAGACTCAAAAGGGAACCCATCCTCCATTGGGCGGCCCGTTAACACACAAATACACAAGTCACACATAATTCACACAATCAGACTAGGTAAAAGGTAGAATTGAAAGTTCTGGGTTTTGATATTGTCACTGTAAATGTCTGTTGATGAATGCCAGGCTTTCATTCCGTGTCGGAGCAGTGATGCTGGTATTGTAGGCTCCGACTGCAGTGTTACTCCCCAGGTGAACCCCGGTATCAGCACATCCACCGGCAGCCAGACCATCCCCCAGGTGCCTGCAGGTGCCTGTATCCAATCGTCTTGGGTAGAGCCATGCAAGAAGATAGATAATACAGACTGAGTGGACATGAATTTAAACCACCGTTGATTTAAATGTACGTAGCTCACGTGCCAGTGATCAGCATGTGGCTCCGGCAGACTAATCTATAGCAGCATAACTAAAGGGAGAGGTTCAGAGGTGACCACAGGCACGAGGGCTCACTGAGACATTGCTTTCCAGTCAAGTCATAGTCACAAATAGAGTGATGCCAAGACACAGCTGGATGACAGCATCAACATCTCAGATCACCAGAAATCTCAACGTCTGGGGGCCCCCAAGCCCCTACACCTTACAAGGGGAATTTTAGCTGAAGGCTTGACTAAACAGGTGAGTCTTAAGTCTAGATTTAAAGATTGGAACGGTGTCAGAGTCTCGGATTGGAGCTGGAAGGCTATTCCATAATTGAGGGGCTTTAAAAGAGAAAGCTCTGCCTCCGGCTGTAGTTTTACTAATTTTTGGAACTACGAGAAATCCAGCATTTTGGGAGCGCAAAGGGCGAGATGGGTTGTAGTAATCAATGAGTTCACTCAGATATTGTGGGGCAAGACCATTTAACGCCTTATAGGTTAACAGGAGAACTTTAAATTCAATGCGATATTTAATCGGCAGCCAGTGTAGTGCGGCGAGAGTGGGACTAATATGATCGAATTTCCTAGCCTTGGTTAGGACTCTAGCTGCGGCATTTTGTACAAGTTGTAGCTTCTTTATGGACTGTTTAGAGCATCCAATTAGAAGACTATTACAGTAGTCCAATCTCGACGAGACAAAAGCATGAACTAGCTTCTCTGCATCAGCTAATGAAAGTAAGTGTCTCAGCTTGGCAATATTACGTAAATGGAAAAAGGCAGCCTTAGTGACATTGCATACATGTGTGTCAAATGAAAGATCAGAATCAATAGTGACACCTAAACTTAAAATATCAGCCCAATTGCTTCTAACAGCTTTAGGCCCAAGAATCAGTACCTCAGTCTTGTCAGAATTTAGTTTAAGAAAATTAGACGCCATCCAGTTTTTAATATCCTGGACGCAGTTCTCAATCTTGAGAGTTGTGGTGGTATCATCTGGATTAGAAGATATATACAACTGAGTATCATCTGCGTAGCAATGGAAGCTAATACCATGCCTACGAATGATAGTGCCCAGTGGTAGCATATATAATGAGAATAATATGGGGCCCAGTACAGATCCTTGTGGGACACCATACTTTACTTTAGAATGCTCAGAGCATTCGTTATTTACTAGCACAAATTGGTAACGATCTGTCAGGTAGGACCTGAACCAGGAGAGTGCTTGATCTCTTATGCCAATGAGTGTCTCCAGTCTATTAAGTAGAATATTATGATCAATGGTGTCAAAAGCAGCACTGAGGTCTAGCAGTATGAGAAACGAAATGTGTCCTTTATCAGAGGATATTAAGAGATCATTTAGTTAGTGCTGTTTCAGTGCTGTGATGAGCTCTAAATCCAGACTGAAATAACTCTAAGACATGTTCTGTCTGTAAGAAGGAAGAGAGTTGTGAAGAAACTACTTTCTCTAAAATTTTGGATATGAATGACAGATTAGAAATTGGCCTATAGTTGGACAGTTCTTGGGGGTTAAGACCAGGTTTTTTAATTAGCGGCTTGATGACTGCAAGTTTAAATGAACTGGGAACGTAGCCCAGGCTCAGAGAATAATTTATTATAGTAAGCAACGGTTCTACATTGCTGTGCAGTAATTCTTTAAGTAGATGGGTTGGTACAGCATCTAGTATGCATGTGGAGGGTTTAGCAGATTTCACCAGTGAAATAAGCTCCTCACGACCAATTGGGGAGAAGGACTCTAACAGGGCGTCAGAGCTGACCAGACAGCTGTCAAGGTGCATTGGCATGTTGACAGGCTCTGAGATAGCACCAGTAATGTTTTCCCTAATTTTATCAATCTTATCATTAAAGAATTTCATAAAATTGTTACTGCTACACTCTAGTGGAATAAGAGAATTGTTTTGTTCATGACTCCTCGTAAGGCTGGAAACAGTTTTAAAAAGGAGTCCTGAATTGTTTTTATGTTTTTCTATTAAGGCCGATAAGTATAAGGACTTTGCCATATGGAGGGCATGCTTATATTCAATAAGGCTGCTTTTCCATGATAGTCTATACACTTCTAACTTCATATTTCGCCATTTACGTTCCAGGATCCGCGCGGCTCGTTTGAGGCTACGCGTGTGCTCATTGTACCATGGCGCTTTTCTTCTCTCCGTGGCTCTCTTATATCGTAGTGGTGCAACTTTGTCTAAAGCTGTACGAAGGGAAGTCTCGACGTGCTCGGTGAAACGCTCTAGTCCTTCCGGAGCTACAAGTGGATCAGTGTTTGTCAGACCCGGTAAAATATCAGTGAGCGCGGCTATGGTGCTGGGTGTTATAGCTCGTTTAATTTGATAGCGGGGTGGCCGATGAACACAGTCAGTTAAACACAACTCGTATGTTATGAGGCTGTGGTCAGAAACAGCCTCACTCTGAGGAAGAATTGCTAAACTGGATATGTCAATACCAAATGACAAGACCAAGTCTAAAGTATGACTACAGTTATGCGTAGGACCCACCACATTCTGAGTGATACCCATTGAATCAAGAATGGCTTGAAAATGAATGCTAAAAGAGTCACACCGATTTTCAAAATGGATATTAAAATCACCCACTATAATCACCTTATCGGCTGATAGCACTACATGAGACAGGAAGTCTGAAAACTCCTGCAAGAACTCAGAGTATGAACCAGGGGGGCGGTAAATAGTAATTAACATAAACGACGGTGACACTTTGTTGCTTGTTAAATTTGAAACATTTGATACAGTGAGGATGAGGTGTTCAAAAGAATTAAACTTGAAGCCAAATTTTTGTGAAATGCCTATATCAGAGTCATATATTGTGGCGACCCCACCTCCTCGACCATTTGGACGGGGGTTATGGACATATCTATAGCCAGAGGGAGAAGTTTCATTGAGGGCCATATAGTCGTCTGGTCGAGTCCAGGTTTCCGTCAAGCAAAGCATGCATAGATCATGATCGGTAATCATTTCATTAACAAGCAATGCTTTAGATGACAGGGATCTAATATTTAGTAGTCCTAGTTTCAGATTTAAACTGCTCTCTGAGGGAGCATAGTTGAATTTAACATTGATTAAATTTTGTCTACTAACTTTACGAGAATTATTTTTTGGTACTCGAGGAACAGACACAGTTTCAATCTGGTGTGACCTAGGTGACGTCTCTTTGCAGCTCGCAGACAGTCGGTTTAGCCTATTTGTCTGCTGCCTGGCCTGGGCTCTGGTTTGTCAATCCCCATTAACTACAGCTACACTACCACTATTAAGCCTAGCAGATATGCTATGAGAAATGAGAGCAGCACCCTCCCAAGAGGGGTGAATGCCGTCTCGCTTCAAAAGGCCAGGCCTGCCCTCAAAACGTGTCCAATTATCTATATAACCCACTTTGTTATCTGAGCACCATTTAGACATCCAGCGGTGTAACGCCCATAACCTGCTGTAGGTTTCAGCGCCACGCCGAACTGGAATGGGACCAGAGCATATTACGGCATCTGACATCGTCAGATGTCAGATGCCGTAATATGTGGCTCTTGTGGCTCTTGGTCTCTGACGGGTTGGCCACCTCTGCTCTACCTGAACATATTATGCTAGTCATTTTGTGTTTGTTGTCATTTTGCTTGTAATCGTTATCAGCGTATCCATAGCACCCACGGACGTAATTTTGGGGGGAGACATGTCCCCCCCACTTTTTCAAAAGCCGGCCTTGGTCCCCCCCAGTTTTTACGGTTAAAACCAAATATTTAAATAGTGACGAATCTATGTCCCCCCCACTTTTGAAATCAAAATTACGTCCATGGTAGCACCGGAAGTTCTAACACAAAGTCAACCAAGATGGCCCTGCCCAGCGTTGTCATGGAAAATAGCGTGAATAGCGACCTGTGACTGGCCTCAGGGGTGGGATAATACACAAAACATCCTCAAAAAAGTACCAAAGCACATCTTCACGTGCTGGCCAGAAAAACTTGTTGACCCCTATTTTGTGCTTGCAACGGATCTCAACATGTGTTTCACTTGTATCTATGATGATGCCCTGGTATAGGTCACTCTCATACTTCACAACACACCATTTGCCAACAACTTCAGGACTTTGCCACTGAACTTCCATGGCTTCCATGGGAGTTGTCTGATGACTGAATTTGAAATGCTTTGCAATTTGAAATGCTTTGTGGCATCTTGTGGGCACTTAATTTTGTGTGCATTTATTTTTTTAATAATTTGTAATTTAAATTTCTTTATTCTTATCATAGTGTTGTCCGTTGGACAATAGGACTGAAAATTGTTTGCACTTTATGGTACAGGTTGTGACCTTGTGCTGTGAGCAGTGATGTCAGTAACGCGTTACTCTAATCTTACCACTTTTTTTGGTAACGAGTAATATAACGCACTACTATTTCCAGTCCAGTAATCAGATTAAAGTTACTTATCCACGTAACTGTGCGTTACTATTTTTATTTTCCCTACTAAAAATATATATTTTTGCTTTCTTCTTGACTCAGTTCTACATTTGCGTCTGACCGTAGCGCTCGACTCCGCATCCGACCCTGTGAGAGCGCAAGCACGTTTTACAAGTCATTCTGTGCAGTGTCCTCCTGAAACGATATGTGGTAGTATAAAGAAACACCCCTCAAAAACAGGGGAAGGAACATTTACCTGAAGAATTTTAATGTTGCATTGTGTTCCACGTTTGAAAAGTGCTGGACTAACGTAGCCTACTTTAAAATGATGGTATTGGTATTTCGTTTCACAACAAATAGCTGTCTGACTGAACAGTTCACTTGTATTACGTTTACAAATAAATTTACAAATAATACCACGCAGCTACACAAACGTAATGTCAGGAGATACTGTAGCGACTACTACGCCTCACGGTGAATTCCCTAATGGCACTTGGCCACTCAAGGAGTCTTAGCCCTTTAAGTGACACTGGGGGCGGAGCCTGCACGTGCCAGGGTTGCGTTATCAATAAAGTTTCCCTCCTCTGGATTTTTGGATTAAGCAGTTTCTGCCTCGGTTACCGAACCTGCTTCAATATATTGTTACTGTTAAAAATGCACTTCCAATAAAGTGAGTATTGGAAAAATTTATTTTGCTGCTGAATGTAACTAATAAAGTAACTTGTAATCTAACATAGTTACTTTTAAAATCAAGTAATCAGTAACGTAATTAAGTTACTTTTAAAAGGAGTAATCAGTAATCGGATTACTTTTTCAAGGTAACTAAGCCATCACTGGCTGTGAGGAAGTATGTTCCTGAGCCCAGCTGATCTTTTTGCAAGTGTGAATGTGCACTTAAATACGCTTTGAAATTGATTAAAACAACTTGTGCTGAATTTGGTCTTGAAGCCGTCTTGGTCTCCAAACTTCCTCCATTCCTGATACCTGATACATAACTTAAACCTGTTTTGCTACAATTTAAAGCAGTCATAATTAAGATCTTTCTCATAAGCTTTTTTTGTGATTTTTCTCTCTCAGGAGCTACCTCTCATCCTGGTCAGCTCCAAGAGCCAACTCACTGGAAAAAGCTGTTCACCATGCTAGAGGACTCCCACAAGAGGCAAAATGTGCTCCTACAGTATACTGAGAACCTGCTGAAAGTGGAGATGGCTTCTCTGCAAAGTGAACTTCACAAGCTTTCCAGTGCTAACAGAAAGAGTTGTCTCAACCACCTAGAGGACATTCAGAAGGACCAAGCAATGAACCAGTCAAGGGAGGTGTCAAACAAGCAGCAGGTCCAACATAAATCAAAAGTCCATCAGCTAATAGAAAAAAATAATCAGGACACCCACATGGCTAGACCAGAGACTACCAACCTGCAGGGAGAACTATCCCAGAAAGCAATAAAATCTGTTCCAGCCCACTCAAGTGAACAGGGTATAATCAGTTGGCATGACGAAAAGTGTGAAAGAGCACTCAAGGACACAACCACAAATCTCCAAAGAGTATATGCACAGTTGGCTCTCTTCCAGCAGGTGGCTGCTCAAAGTTACCTGCCCTCAGGTGAAGAGTTCTTCTGCCCATCTTTTTACATTTTACTAGTTCTGCACATGATTGACTTGTATTGCATGCACTGTAGATGTCTGTTTGTGTTTAATAATCTGTTTCTCTTTTGAAAGGTTGTGAAATGGCCTTGCTTTTCCCCATGCGTTCCAAACACACTTTTGCAGAGGTTATTCCCTCCACATCTTTTGCTCTGACCTCTCTGTCCATCTGTCTGTGGGTGAAAGTGACACAGTGCCTCAGCAAAACTGTCTTGTTCTCTTATGGCACCAAGAAGAACCCCCATGAACTCCAGCTGTGGCTATCCCAACATTCTGTGATTTTTGCCATTACTGGACAAACAGATATACTTGAGTCAAAAACAAAGGTGTCTGATGGGCAGTGGGGACACTACTGCAGCATATGGAGCTCAGAACAGGGTTTGGCTTCCCTCTGGATTAACGGTGAGATGGTTGTCACTTCCATTATGATGGCAAAGGGGCACAGGCTTCTTGAAGGAGGCTCTGTTCTGTTGGGGCAAGAAAAGAGTCATACAGGAATGTATAGAGATCTTGATCCATTAGTGGCATTCACTGGAAAAATGACAGCAGTGAACATGTGGGACCACACTCTAGAAGCAGATATGATCAAGGAATATGCCAATCAGAATGGTACTTGTGATGACCTGGGGAATGTCATTGGATGGGGAGTCTCTGAGATCATTCCACATGGGGGCACTCAATATATCAACTGATTTTTAAGTCATTTACTAAACCTGCTATATTTACATATATGTGTTGTACTACAACTTTTAAAATGTATTAATTTCCAAATGGTTGTATGTAGAAATTCACTTTCTACAAATTAGTATATCATATGCTTAATTAATCAAAATGAAAAATTGACATCCTGTCACGGTGGGGAGGTCTCCAGAGGGCGTCTCCCCCCGTTCAGTTGTAAGTTGTAAGCAAAAATTTGCTTTGTATGGTTCACCCAGACTCCTCCCCCCTGTCGCATGCGTATGTGTGTATGTTTGTCTGTGTATGTTTGTTAGCCTGTGTGCTAGCCCATGTGTGCATGTTACTCGTTTCACCTGTCTCTTGTCTTGTTAGCATTGTGTTGCACATGTGTCTTGTTAGCATATGTTTATTTAAGGGTGCATCTGTGTTGTATGTGTTGCTTGTTATTGTTTTGAGTCTCCTGTGTGCACTAGCGCTAAGCATTGTCAATTAGATAAACATCGCAATCGATCGATCGCCAGTGTTTGGCGAACTTCTAACTCATTGAATCATAGATGTAGATCAGAGATAAATAGACTAGATTTTTATCAGCATGAGAAGTCGGATGTGTGGCATGTGAGCGGATAAAGACAGTCAAATGCGTGTCTCACGCTCATTGCGCGAGAGTTGGCAACACTGCATCACTGTGTCATGCCTCTGCTTCGCCTGAGAAATTAAATGTGCATTGATGTAAGAAATTTTGGTAACTCATCCTATGAATTTTGTTTGTGCCTGTGGATATATATCATGTGACGATTGCGGCACGGCGAAGGACGAGGCACGAGTCACACAGTTTCACAGAACGTCACTTTTAATTGTACACAAAATAGCGCAGACAGCGCACAAATAACATGTATACATAAAGCGCGGCGAGACTCAAACACATGTATGACTCGGACAAAGACGAGCACGGGACACTGTGTAAACGCACATTAAATAGACACACCACATAAGCCCCGAGTGATGACGAGACGAGCCACAGTTGAGATGGATGATCACATTCAGACATAACCGCACCCACTGCGGCACTGAGTCTGCCTCCGACTCCTCCCCCTCGAACTCGCTCTCGGGGGTCTTTTCGGTGGAGCAGAGCTCTAGGGAGCCTACCCTCAGTGGAGGGAGGTCTCTGGTGGGAGAGGGGTGTCACTCCTTCCACAGCTGTACCACGGCCTTGCGGAAGTAGTCCGCCATCGCAACCGTCTTGGTCTCCCAAACCTGACGCAGCATGATCGCGCACAATGGGTCCTGCTGCATCTCGTCGAGGGTCGCTGCATCTCGTCGAGCGCACGAATAACATGTATACATAAAGTGAGGCGAGACTCAAACACATGTATGACTCAGACAAAGACGAGTACAGGACACTTCCCGAATGCACATTAAATAGACAAATCACATGAGCCCCGAGTGATGACGAGACGAGCCACAGGTGAGACAGATGATCACATTCAGACGTAACCGCACCCACGGAGATACACAGACGCAGACGACTAGACGTAGACGACAAACACACGCCCAAAAGGGAGGGGTCGAGGCCGTAACGTGACATATCATACATAAAATGCATATAGTGTGTAATATGGTATATGTACTGCCTTGTAATACCTGCCATAAGCCTGTATAATTATACATTAGAGATATATACATGCCTTTTAAAGCAACTATTTATAAGTGAGGACTTATAAGAGAACAATAAAAAATTGTTAAATAAAAATGTTTCACATTCTATAATATACATATATATAAACAATAAAGGTTTTAGAACACAGCGATTTTTTGCAGTTTTTCCAGTTTATATTGATTTGTGTATTGATATGTATATTGATATTATATTGATATTTGTAATGTCTCAAAAGTAACAAAGTTCTTTGAATTTTGTATAACTACATGTAATGCATTTAGCAGGTGTGAATCTCGGTGAGGGGTAGGCAGGATGCAGAAACAGATTCATTTAGATGCTTTATTCATTTACTAAACCTGCGCAAGTAGCGTTTAGCTAAATACACCCCCCCCCAACAACTTACGTTCGCCACCCCCGCCCGCACCGGACCTCGGGTCACAGGTATCTGCCAAAATTGGACCGCGGACAAATTTAGTTGAGTATGCCTGCTGTAGACAGTAACATATGAGAGAGACCTAACCGAAAGACAACTAGATAATGACACCGAGGGGAAAAACAACCAAAATCTAGGGGACTGAACAAGGAAGCTAAAAGCAGACACAAAATACAATTAGGACACTAAAAGACAGAGAAGACACGTAAGGGTAGGCAAAGCAGAGCTAGGGCAAGGAGTACTCACGAAACATACACAAACCACAAGCACTGAACAGGGGGAAACGTGAACCACGAACGAAGGCAAAACAGAGGAGCAACCAAGGATTCACGTACAGGGAATGACCGACACGGGGGTAAAACACTAGGGGGTTTTTATAACAGAAACGCGACGGTGAAACGAGACTCAGGTGTACGAGACTGACGACAGGGGCGTGACAGACAGAGGGAGGAACGAATGGGAGCGGGGAGCTAGGCGGGACCAGGGAGGAGGGAGGGGCTGGACGTGACAGCTACAACCAAGGACGGAAATATGTGCAGAAGAAGGATTGACATGCATAAAACTTAAATATCTGACTCCAAATTATAGTTGGTAAGAATATAAAAGAACTCACTTCCAAAATAGATCAGTACAGGTTATACAATATACCTAACCAACTTTATAAAGTACCTTGCTATAAACAATAGCCTGCTTTGTCAGGTTTATCATAAACATGCGTAGCAGATGGGATACTTTAGAGCAGGGGTACTCAAATAGAAATGATGATGGGCCACATTTTATTTTTTCAATCACTGAGGGGTCCGATTATGGGGGGGGGGGGGGGGGGGGGGTGTAGCAAACGTAAACTGTCGACGGGGGGGGGGGGGTGGTCAAACGCATTTGGGCGTCTGCTACCTGTTTGTTGTTGCCATAAAGGCAATCTCCGGCATCGTCTTGAGATTGCGGTGCGCGATTTCAAAATAAGAGCGGATAGCGCGATTGAAAAAAAAGATTCCTAAAAAAAAAACCACTTTTCAAAAGAAGCTAGTGGGCCAGAAATAGATAGCCCGCGGGCCGGATGTGCCCTGCGGGCCGCTATTTGAGTATGGGGGCTTTAGAGGGAATTGGTATTAGCATTGATTTTACCTTTTAACTGATACTAATAATGAGCTCATCTGGCCCAGTATAGCTATAATCAAGGAAGACCGTGGCTACACAATTAACCAGATTTATTCAATAACCAACAAAATATAAAACAATAACATAACCATACTAGATTAAAGTAACAATAATACCTAATGGAAACAGAGAAACCGACTGGTGCAGGCTGCCTCACGGAGAAGGACCCCCAAAGGAAGCCAAGAGAGAAGAAGAAGCCAAAGTCCAGAGAGAAGAGGAGACCCCACACCCACAAACCTCTCTTTTTAAATCCCCCCAGCATCTCAAAGGGACAGCAGTCACAAAAACCAGGTTAACCAATGGGAATCAGGTTGCTGGTAAAGACAACAGAGTACATTTGCATACAGAGTGCATTCCATACAGGACTGTCCCCTTTGGGGTGAAGTGTACAAACCTTATCAGGGAGTGATGGAACTCTTATCCTGTTAGCATAACCTTTACCCAGTACACAACAAGCTGCAAAATGAGACTAAACATGCCACACAAACACACTGATATAACTAAAATACAAATGGTCAGTTTTATCCCATTGCTATGGGAACCTCTTCAGATAAACCACCATTTGTTGCCCCCCATGGTTTTATGGAGGAACACCAGATCCTGCCTCCCCCACAGGAACACATCAGAGCACTCCTACAACTGCATACACACATGCCTGTGGGGAGGTGTCAGGGGCTGTAACTTGACATTACCAAAGTGCTTTTTTAGTTTTTAACCACAAACGAAGGTGAAAGAAAAGGAGACTGGTGGCTTCCGAAAGCGGCTGGTCATTCTGTGACGGGCAGGGTGATCGAAATAAAATGGAAGCGATCACGCCAAGTCTCAGGGAAAATGTATGGTTTAATAGAAAAAGTGCGCAAACCAAAAACCTGTGACTTAATCCAAATGAAGGATATAATGACCAGCGATCAACTGGTACAAAGACAAGACATATATAGACAAACAAACGACCATCAGGTCAGACGGATTGGCGTGATTGCTTCCATTTTATTTCACTCACCCTGCCCATCACAGAATCCTTAAATACTACACTACTAAGCTGGGTAATTGTGATGATGGGCGCAGGGTGACGGACAAGGCATGAGTAGTGTTCTTTGCACATACGTCGCTTTATTTATGACACAAATAGCGCAGACAGCGCACGATGAACACTTACACATTTATTCTGGTCAGACTCAAACAAAGACGAGCACGGGACACTGCGCGAACGTATATTAAATAGACGAACCACATAAGCCCCAAATGTTCACGAGACGAGCCACAGGTGAGACTGATCAACACTCAGACACAACCACACCCACGGAGATCCACAGATGCAGACGACTAGATGTAGAAGACATAAACACACGCCCAAAAGGGAGGGGTCAGGGGCTGTACCGTAACAGTAATATGACAAGATTATTATAAATACCCCTCAAGATCATTATAAATTTCCCCCAAATATATTTTGAATGTCATGGATTTCTGTAGATATATTAAAACACTTCAAATGCATGTTTACTTATAGAGAGTACATAAATCTAGGTCTATTTATTCAGAACAATGCTAAATAGAATCCAACACTGTGCTATGTAATAAATGTTTAATAGAAGTCATTGTATTCAAGTTCTAGATGGTTAGTGGAGCTGATAAGTTTTTAAAAAGTGGCTGGTCAGCAGAGCCGGAGTGGCTAATCGGGAGATTCGGGAGGATTCCCGACGGGCCGGTTCATGTCAATCTCTAGTTTGGGCCGATGGGGAGGGGGAGATAATTTTGGGCCAGATTTGGGTATGAAACTTCCCGGTTCTGAAAAAGCTCCCACTCCAGCCCTGCTGGTCAGTATATATTTACATGCCACAGACAAAACAAACCTGTCTCTCAGTGAAGAGCGCCGGCCATCTCATCATCATTTCCAACACAGGAGGCTCATCATCCACAACTTCCCACAGAATTGAGACTGTGTTTGTGCCCAGGGTTAAATTAAATCATAAGAAAAAACCTATTACTACTGAAAATTGGATTAATCAATATTCGATCACTCAACTCTAAAGCAGTTTTTGTGAATGAACTTATAACCAACCAGAAAATTGATATTCTATGTCTAACAGAAATGTGGATTCAATCTGGTGATTATTTAACACTAAATGAAGCCACTCCTGTGGGATATAGCTATATACATAGACCTAGATTGTCAGGCAGAGGTGGAGGAATATGTATAATCTATCGAAATTGTTTAGAAATTCATCAGAAATACTTAGATATCTCTAATTCATTTGAGATGCAGTCTATTAATGTAATTAGTCCATCCATAAATAAAAGCGCATTTTCCCTGACAAATGTATACCGACCACCAGGGCCTTACTCAGACTTCTTAAACGATTTCACTGATTTTGCAGCAAATTTAGCAGTATGTAGTAACAAAATAATAATGGTAGGAGACTTTAACATACATTTTGATAATGCAGAGGATCCACTGACAAGGGCTTTTACTTCTACATTGAACTCTACATTGAATGTAGTAGGACCTACACATTATCGAAATCATACCCTAGATTTAATCTTAACGCTGGGTATCGACATAATAAATATACTCCCACAAACCGTAGCAATCTCTGATCACTATTTAGTCCAATTCAACACAGTTTATTGAAACCCTTCCTGACTTAACTGCTTTAGACCACTCACCATCCGATCCAGGAGAGTTAGATAGTCTAACCGACTGCATAGAGAATACCTGCAGATCAGCGCTAGATATAGTAGCTACCCTCAAACATAAAAAGGCTAGATCCAAAAAGCTTGCTCCGTGGTACACTGACCAAACTCGAAACTTAAAACAAATAGCATGTAAATTAGAGCGGAAATGGCGATCTACTAAATTGGAAGTATTCCTGTAACGAACTGCGTGACGCAGAGCAGGGAGGTGGACACAAACACTGAGGAGAGTGAGATTTATTAAATGGAATTCCAAAAGTCGTTGTAACAGGCATGGGTCATATCGGGTAGGCAATCAGAACATGAAATATAAACAGGCATACTCAGACAGGGAACTAAGTACGACGGGGAAACACAAAATAGGCAGATATACAAGCTAAGGGAAACAATACTTACAACTAGACAACGCAACGGGATAGCAAAAGGCACGAGTATCAAATGAGACATTGAAACAAAACAACCGATACAGACATGGGAAATACAAGAACATGGGACTACATACATGGGACTAAACCAGACACAGGTGAAGATGATTATAACACGGGCGTGGCAAACAGTGGAAACCAGGGCAACAGACAAGCTGGGCGGGATCAAGGAGCAGGGAACAACACAGACATGAGGAACAGAGGAAACCAGAGTGACAGCTAGGGGAGAGGGCATAGCCCTACGTGACAGAACCCCCCCTCAATTTGTGCCACTCTGGGGCATGCAAAAGGCAAACAGGACAAGGGACCAGACCAAGGGAGACAAGGCACTACGACAAGACAGGGAACCATGGGGCACGGCGAGCAACAGGGACAGTGGACACAGGACAGACCAGAGGGACAGGACATGGGACCTGGGGCATGGCAGGGACAGGAGACAGGGAGACTGGCCAGGCGTTGGGCTGGGGCATGGCAGTACAAACAGGACTGGGGACAAGGGGAGACCGGACAGGACTAGGGCGAGGCAGAGGAGCAGAGCTGGGCAGGACAGGACCGGGAACACGGGAGTGGGGCCAGGGAACAGGACAGAGGCAAACACTGAGGCAAAGACGCTATGAACAACAGAGACCGGAACAGGAACAAAGTGAGTGATCACTTGGGGAACAGACATGGGGACAGGAACAGAGACAACACCACCAGACACTGACATAGGAACAGGCACACAGACTCGGGCAGACACAACCACGGGGACAGGAACCAATACAAAACCAGGGACAGGACTGGCGAGCAAGGGGAACATGGGCAGAGAGACAGGACAACCAAGGGGAGGAGCAAACACATTGAGTCCATGCCCACTAGAGGGCAGCACAGTCTCTGAGGGAACAGGCGTGGCCGGCAGACGGGCAGCAGGAGCAGGTGTGGCCGGCAGACGGGCAGCGAGAGCAGACGACAACCCCCTCAGGGTCGCAGGAACAGGCGACGACCCCCTCAGGGTCGCAGGAACAGGCGACGACCCCCTCAGGGTCGCAGGAACAGGCGACGACCCCCTCAGGGTCGCGGGAACAGGCAACGACCCCTTCCGGATCGCCGGAACAGGAAACGCGGTTGACCCCTTCCGAGTCGCGGGAACAAGAGGTGTGGTAGACCCCTTCCAGGTTGCGGGAACGGGAGGCGTGGTAGACCCCTTCCGGGTCACAGGAACAGGAGGCGTGGTAGACCCCTTCCGGGTCACGGGAACAGGAGACATGGATGACCACTTCCGTGTCATGGAAACAGGCCGCTGAAGTGCGCTCGGGGGGCGGGACCGCCAAACTGAAGTCCTCGGGGGGTGGAGCTACCTGGCCGATGTCCTCGGGGGGCGGAGCCATCAAGTCGACGTCCTCGGGGGCGGAGCCGCTAAGCCAACGTGGCCACTACTCCCCCCCCAAAAAAATCTTGGGGATCCATTGGGGAGTGGCTGACGGAATCAGAGGAGGGAGGTCCTCATCCACGGGGTCCTGGGTGAGCCTGGAAGAATACACAAAAAGACACATAAGCCTCACGGTTGCTCTCTCTGCCACGGCTCCACCTCCCTCAAGCTCGCAGTTGCCATTGAGAGACAACCGAGGGTTAAGCAAACGCTCGTCTGTGCACTCATTCCAAACTTCCACTACAGGTTGCTCCTCCCTGTAACTTTCACCCTGTCGGGCAGACACATCGCGCTCAATAGGAATCTCATCACGAAAGCCAGTCGAAACTGAAAGTGACTGCACTTTCCTCTGTGTCCGACGAGACTTCCTTGTTCCCACAGTGCCAGCGGAATTCCTGTCTCTGGTTCGTTTGCGCTGTGATTTCAGAGAGTTAAACTGAACTGCAGCAGACAACATCTCATCACAGCGATTAAACTTACCAGAGTCTCGCTCCCTCATTTATTAAATTGGCTATTTTATATTGAAGCAATTTTCTGAAGCAATTTTCTTAAATACAAGTAAATAACCATGTAACGTTCATGACGTTTGCGCTGTCATTTCTACAACGCTCAGTTATGTACAATGGAGGAAAAGTGGGACACCATGCACCAGTTTCTGCTAAAGGGATCATACCCAAAGACCTTTAATAAATCACAGAGGCAAAACCTCCGAAGATATGCCTCCAAGTTTTAAATTAAAGGTCAGTAAAGTTATATCATATGTTAGTCCGAAAATGTTTCCAGCATTAATATTGTAGGTAGGTTAGTTTCATAGACTGTTAACCTTATAACAATGTGCTTCCAGCACTAACACTGTAGGTAGGACAGACTATATTACCTTATATTTTACAGACTATATTACCATATCAAAATATGCTTATACTATGAATCTTTGTGTGGTTTCTTTTACATTTTAGAAGGAGACCTCTTGTTTGAAGGCAGCAGAAAGGCCATTAAAACAATGGAGGAGGCTAGGGTTTTGTTTAGGGAGTTTCACTCCTCCCCAATGGGTTGCCAGTCGGGGATCATGAAGACACGGGATGCCATGTGTGCCAGGTTTAACTGGTCAGGCATGACGGTTGATGTCCAAAATTGGGTATGGTTTTTGTGGTTATTTTATTTTATAATTAATAGAAAGTGTCATAATATCTTAACAAATGTATGTCTTTAGGTCTTGGAATGTGACAGATGTCAGAAAGTGGGGAAACCACTGACTGTTGCACAACCACTGCAGTGTATCAAGGTAAGTGCATTCACTAATGTGCAGAAAAGCTTTGTCAGTAGAAATACATGAAATGTATATATATTTTTTATATATTGGTAGGTGTCTGCTGTTTGGGAGCTCATTGGGATGGACCTTACTGGGCCCTTACCCAGAACGACTGATGGATTTCAGTACATTATAATCATAACTGATTACGGTTTTACTAACTTGATAAATTCATCAAGTGTTTTAATATATATTATTTTTCATTCAGTTTGCAGAATCTTTCCTTTTGACAGGAGACATCAGCAAACTGCAGATGACACAAGTAGCTATGAAGAGTGCACGCATGGAGATAGCATGTTCTTTGAAGAGTGCACGCATGGAGATAGCATGTTCTTTGCTTGTATGTCGAGGTGAATTTTATAGTAATTCCATTTACTGTTTTTTACTGCATTTACTGTTGCTGAGTGATTTATTAAAAACTTCATTAGGAAGATTAGACATTGAGACGGTGGTCCATGTTGACATGTGTAGGTACCATGCCTCCACAGACAAAGGAAGGGGGGTGCTCCCCCTAGGTGCATGGCCCACGTCAGGACGGATGTGGAACTACGTCATCAGACGAATCCCCTTTAAAAGGGGGGATCCCCCTTTGTTCGTTCTCTCTACCTGGCTGCATCAAAGTAGCTACCTGTCACGTTGTGGGGGGGCCCCCTACCGGTCGCCCCCGGTTACAGCGGCAGCGGTCCTGTTTTTTGTCACGTGATGTTCGTCCTTCAGGTGGGCGGGACCCGTGATCCGTCTCACCTGAGGGTCGTTTGTTCGTCTATATACGTCTTGTCTTTGTACCAGTTGACTGCTGGTTATTATTTCCTTCATTTGGAACAATGCACGGGTTTTTGGTTTGCACACTTTCTATTAAACCATCCTCTTTCCCTGAGACTTGGCGTGATCGCTTCCTTTTAGTTGCTCACACCTGCCCGACACAGAATAACCAGCCACCTTTCGGAAGCCGCCAGTCTCCTTTACTTTCTCCTTCGTTCGTGGTCATGTCTCGTGGTAAGTGTTTGTCTACGTGCTGTGTGTTTGTCGAGTATTGTCTGAGAGAGTGTTGAGTCTGTCCCCACTCGTCCCGCCGTGTTTAAATGTTGTTTGTGTTTAAACCCGTAAATTACACGGCGGTGACTAGAGCTGGGGACCGGTAGACTCCGCTCTTGCCCAGCGAAACTACCGGTGCCTCACATTGCGCACGTCCGTTGTCCGTTATCGTCTGTGTGTGTGTGTATGTACGTTGTAGTGTTTTGTTTTAATAACGACGCGGACGTGAGCGAGTGTGTGAGTGTGCCGTGGTGTGTGTTTCGCTGGTGGTGTTCGTGTGTGTATGTAGTCGGGTCCACCGGTGCGTGCCGCACGCTAGACCGCGTTAGACGCGAGGGTCTCTCGGTGCCTTTCGCCTCGCTCACCCGATATCCCGTGGTGACGGGGGTGAGCGACTGCGAGCCCGAGAGACGCGTCGCTGTGGGCGTGACGCGCAAGCCGCTCGCGTATAGCTCTCTCTCTCTCTCCAAAGATCTGCGGATCCCGTTGGGAAAACGGTGAGAGAGAGAGAGCTGGAGTGGGCGCGTCACGCTCCGCAGAGCGCGCGCATCGGTGGGTCCTGTCCGTTTGTTTGTGTTCTGTCTTTGCGTGTTCGTTTTGTCCTAGAGTGTAGCGTGCTTTGTTTTATGTAATTCCTCTCTTGCACCCCTCTTCACTGTGTGTGGGGAGGGGCCCATTAGAGGTCCCGTGCCACTGGATGTGGCACGGAGGGCATCCTGGGTGCGTGTGTTGTATGTTGTGTCTGTGTTTTTGTTTTGTTATTCCCCAGAGGGGCCCCCCCTAAATATGTTTTTGGGGGGGAGCTATGGGGTTCCTGAGCCACGACATGTGGCTCAGAAGGCACTGCTCCATCAGGAGACCTGACCGGTTGGGAGGGACCCCTGAGCAAAGAGGAGCCCCTGTACCCCTTTGTAGGCGGAGGACGCCTGGGGTGTAAGGACAGGGTGTCTCCTCAGGCCAAGAAGGGTCCCTTCCCCCCTGTGTAAAAGGGGGGTCAGTGGTCGGAGCAGTGCGCGTTTTGTGTTGTGTTGTCTGTCTGTGTGCGTGTGTGTGTGTGATGTGTTGCAGGTCGCTCCTGGTGGTGGACTGCGGTACTCCCGGACCTAGTGGGGTCTCCAGGAGGAGACCCTCTCCTTCGAGCTCGGGGTGACCAGCGTGTCCCTGTTGCGGATTGCCAGGGCCCTGGTCTCTGGCGCTCCTGGGTTTGGTGGAGGAGTCCACCTTGAGATGAGGGGCCCCGGGGAGGGGTTCACTCCCCAGGAGTCTGGGGTGACCCCTAGCGAAAGGGCAGGGGTCAGCTCCGAGCGAGGAGGTAGGTTCGGGAGGTGGTCGGAAGAAGCCGTGGCCGCACCCCAGTGTGGCGGCCTGCACACATCCACACCTATGACGTTGGTTGGGCCATGTGCTCCCGGTCCGCACTCAGCGGTGGGGCTTAAGCGGCCTAAGGCCGGTTAGGGCGCGAGGGCCCTGTGACCGACCGGGGCGTGGTTATCGTCTTGTTGACGGCCCAGTCGGTCCAGGGTCCCGCCCAGGAGGCGAGCTAACCTGTATGTCTGTTTTATGTTTTCAGCTCCAAGACTGCAGGGAACGGGTCCCTGCCTGGTCTGCGTCCTGTGACGAGGAGCTTATGTGTTTTGTGTTTCAGCTCAGGACGGCAGGGAACGGGTCCCTGTCTTGTCCCCGCCCTCCCGCCCCTTTGTTGTGTTTTGTGTGCTGCCGCTGTAAGCCGCACATCCGGAGGGGAGTGCGGCTTTGGTGGGGGGGTCTGTCACGTTGTTGGGGGGCCCCCTACCGGTCGCCCCCGGTTACAGCGGCAGCGGTCCTGTTTTTTGTCACGTGATGTTCGTCCTTCAGGTGGGCGGGACCCGTGATCCGTCTCACCTGAGGGTCGTTTGTTCGTCTATATACGTCTTGTCTTTGTACCAGTTGACTGCTGGTTATTATTTCCTTCATTTGGAACAATGCACGGGTTTTTGGTTTGCACACTTTCTATTAAACCATCCTCTTTCCCTGAGACTTGGCGTGATCGCTTCCTTTTAGTTGCTCACACCTGCCCGTCACACTACCTAGATACGAAGAGCGCGCACACCTTCGGGAACAAAGCGGTATTGGTTCTGCACTCGAACCCTGTGCAGCACGCGACGCAAGAAGTAACTAGTTCGCTACTTTTATTTCTTTTGCGGAGTTCGCTAAAACCAATCGCTTCAGCTAGCCGACGATTAAGAACTGTTTGAACATTCGCGCGACGGCCGGACCGCCGCGAGTTCATCTTAACGTCGACAGCGACCACTTCCCCGGGACACCACGCAACGGACCATCAAGGGACCGCCGATTGAACGGCCACCACAGCTTCCCCTGGACGGAGCAACGCGATCCAGCGGAACCTTCTTCACGAAAGCGCACGAAGGAGTCCTCCTCAAGAGGCTACCTGGCCTACTGCGCGGGCCGCGGACTGAACAACTCAAAGTAAGACTGTGCATCTGGGCAGACTTAGAACAATATCTTGTTTTACTGTTTTCTGTGTGCTTAGATCGATGCTTTGTGAACGCTTGTTTGCAGTGGTGTTTATAATCACGTTCATGTTAAACCGTACTCTGTTTAAGGCTTAACACTAGAGCTCCTAGAGAAGCGAAAAATTTCACAGGGCTTGGTAGGGTCCATGTAGCCCACTCCCCTGCTGTGAAGGGATTAACGCCCATTGTCTTGGTAATGCGGTGGAAGCGGCTCACCCCCAGCTCATACGCCTGCCAAAGCACAAGCTGGCTCACCCCCAAGCTCATATGACCAAAACACCAAACGTGATACTTCACGAAAAAGTTGAAGTTACAAGCAGACTATATGTTACCGATACTACAACAAACGGCAGAAAATTTGTAGACTCGTGTTTCAAAAGTTACAATTCAATCGCACGTAGAGACGACAGTTTCTCTAATGAGTCCCGTCAAACAATAAAAATAAATAAAAATGTTTGAATCTTGCTCTTTGTATATTTCATATACTATACTATATAATATTTGTTGTAATCAAACACTTTCTGTTTCCGCGTTTGAATTCGCGTTTGAAAAGCTAAGAAATTATATGGCGCAATTAGCTTGATGCTAATGTTATATAGGAAATCCCATATCATTGCTAGCGAAAATTAGCATGGTCGCGTTGCATCACTGCATCACTGATAAATGTTGTGATCTAAACAGCAGGCTGGAAAAGGAGAGGAAAAGACAGGAAAACAAATTCATGTGCTCTCTATCTATCTATCTATCTATCTATCTATCTATCTATATATATATATATTTGTGTTAGAAGCATTTGATAGAAGCATTTGTGTTTCTGCTTGTTTGTGATCTAAACAGCAGGCTTGAATCTTGCTCTTTGTACATTTCTTATACTATCTATCTATCTATATTTGTGTTAGAAGCATTTGATAGAAGCATTTGTGTTTCTGCTTGTTTGTGATCTAAACAGCAGGCTTGAATCTTGCTCTTTGTACATTTCTTATACTACCTCTATCTATCTATCTATCTATCTATCTATCTATCTATCTATCTATCTATCTATCTCTATCTATCTATCTATCTATATTTGTGTTAGAAGCATTTGATAGAAGCATTTGTGTTTCTGCTTGTTTGTGATCTAAACAGCAGGCTTGAATCTTGCTCTTTGTACATTTCTTATACTATCTATCTATCTATCTATCTATCTATCTATATTTGTGTTAGAAGCATTTGATAGAAGCATTTGTGTTTCTGCTTGTTTGTGATCTAAACAGCAGGCTTGAATCTTGCTCTTTGTACATTTCTTATACTACCTCTATCTATCTATCTATCTATCTATCTATCTATCTATCTATCTATCTATCTATCTATCTATATTTGTGTTAGAAGCATTTGATAGAAGCATTTGTGTTTCTGCTTGTTTGTGATCTGTGATCTCTGTGATCAGAGACTTTCTGGGTGAGGCTGCTGCCTCAGTCTTGCTCTGTGAATTAACATAATAAAGGGTGATGTTTGGCTTTGCTAATTGCTGGCAAGAAGGAGAAGAAGGAGGGGTGATGTCCTCAGAATCCTGAATTCTCAGGAGCTCTAGTTAAAGAGATATTCTGTTCAAAGCTTAAATAGGTATTCTGTTTAAACTTGTTCGATTATTCACACTGATTCTTTTATTTCGTATAACTGTTAAACGTGTGTCTTACTATACGCTCGTTGGGGCTGTATAGTGACCGACGATACCGTGTCTTAGTTGGAGGAAATTTGCGTTGTTTGTGGCTGTAGTGAGAACTCGGTTTAAGTTTCGCGCCATCGAGTTTCCCTTTGTCTCAAAGATCTCCTCCCCCATACGCACGTACACACGCACGCGCATCCGCGCGCACTCGAATACACGCACGCGCATCCGCGCGCACTCGAATACACGCACGCGCATCCGCGCGCACTCGAATACACATCCACACACACACACGCATACCTACACACACACACACACACACACACACTAGCCTACCCTCCTGTCCCCTTTGTTTGCTATGCTTTTATTATTATGCTTTGTGATCAATAAATGTTTTTATGATTAAATACTGTCGTTTGAGTCGTTGTTTCTCTGTTACAACCTGAAGCCAGAACTATTATTTGAACTGTAACCTTCAGATTTATAGTTTGTTAATCAAACAATTTGGGCTACGGGAGTTGACCACAATTAGTGGCGACCTTAGTTAAATGAGTTTATATAAAATTTGGGTAAATTTAACACGGTCTGAACTCCCACCATTTCGTAGGTAATTTTATGAGACTGATTACTAAATAAATTTGGCCAGCACCTACACATGGTTGCATCATGCAAGTCCCACAAATTTCCCACCTGGCACCACCACCACTTTTCCACTTTGATATTTGATTTAAACATTACCTGAAGCTGCAGAACAATATCTGCAAAATGTTATGCATCGCACTGTTTTAAAAAGACCCGCTATTCTCATAGGTACATGAGTGTACTGGTCTTGATGACATATATTTATCCAGGCAATTTTATTTATAGGCAATTGGATACAGTGGATTACTGCATAATCTGCTCCATGTTAGAAGGTGATGCTGACGACAAGAACATAACAGAAATGGTACAACTACCAATGCAGTACAGAAATTTTAACAGACCAACGCTGAGAGAACAAGACTGCAGTGTATATTTTTGTAGTATTTTTAATGTTCAGTTTTATTATAGAATAATTTGCAATAACTGTGTATCATAATGTATAATTTAAATTTGTTTTGCTCCAGTGCATTGTTTCAATAATGACTTGTGATTTTATTTTCAGGTGCAGTGTGAGCTGTGCAATAGATGGGCACACTTTGACTGTGCACATTACGACCACAAAAAAAACAGTTATTTTATTTTTGCCAAAAATGTTCATAGAAAAATATATAGCTTCATTTAGACTCATTACACTTGTGGCAGCACAAAGGGATGTACAATGTGCTTTTTAATTAAAAAATTTTTTATGGTCTTTCTTGTTGTCAAATTTAGAATATTTTAATTAAACATTTTATTTAAAAACAATTCTGATGTCTGTTTGCTTAATATTTACAATATGAAGTTTAATTTTAGTTTGATTTGTTGATTCTGTTTCTAAGACATTCCTTAAGCACAGAGTTCCAGTAATCAATACATGACTTAATTAACTTTTATTGCTGGACGCACGTTCTTATAAGGTAATGCAGCCTATAAAATTATCGTACCTACAGTATTAATGCTGGACGCACGTTCTGATAAGGTAATATAGCCTATAAAATGATCATACCTACAGTATTAATGCTGTACACACGTTCTGAATGTAGCCTATAAAATGATCGTACCTACAGTATTAATGCTTGAGGCACATTCTGATAAGGTAATATAGCACATAAATGATCGTACCTACAGTATTAATGCTGTACGCACGTTCTGATAAGGTAATGTAGCCTATAAAATTATCATACCTACAGTATTAATGCTGTACGCACGTTCTGATAAGGTAATGTAGCCTATAAAATGATCATACCTACAGTATTAATGCTGTACGCACGTTCTAATAAGGTAATGTAGCCTATAAAATGATCATACCTACAGTATTAATGCTGTACGCACGTTCTGATAACGTAATGTAGCCTATAAAATTATCATACCTACAGTATTATTGCTGTACGCACGTTCTGATAAGGTAATGTAGCCTATAAAATTATCATACCTACAGTATTAATGCTGTATGCACGTTCTGATAAGGTAATGTAGCCTATAAAATGATCGTACCTACAGTATTAATGGTAGAATCATGTTTGGATAAGGTAATGTAGCCTATAAAATGATCGTACCTACAGTATTAATGCTTGACGCACGTTCTGATAAGGTAATATAGCACATAAAATGATCGTACCTACAGTATTAATGCTTGACGCACGTTCTGATAAGGTAATATAGCACATAAAATGATCGTACGTACAGTATTAATGGTAGAAACATGTTTGGATAAGGTAATATAGCCTATAAAATGATCATACCTACAATATTAATGGTACAAGCACATTCATATTAGGAAATATAGCCTATAAAATGATCGTACATACAGTATTAATGGTAGAAGCACGTTCGGATAAGGTCATATAGCCTATAAATTGATCGTACGTACAGCTACTACTGCGGTACTACATTTTGACACGGTAGCAAGAATCGATAGATATGTCTATAATTTTGTGCTACGGGTGTGCGCTGACAGTGACGTAAACTTAGCATGCGCATGCGCAGTAGCCCAAGGTAGGACAGCTCGAGGGGTAGCACAAATTTTCAGAACACCTGTTAAGGAACAACACCGACACGGGAGAGGGGGGCGTAGCCCTACGTGACAAGAACAAAAAAGTCCTGCTCTATCGGGTTTTTTTCTTTTAATTATTAAATTATTATTGATCTATTTGCGGGCCGCACTGAGTGGGCCGCCACTGGTCTACTGTACCACCTCTCCTGATAAGGAGAATCATACATAATGATTATTATTCTTTCCCAATTGTGTTGACACCTCTTCTTTATTCTGTATTCTACATGTATTATTATTAAACTCTAGAACTTTTTCCTGACACCTGTGTGTTGTGAATCTGTTCTCCTGGTACCAGCTACGGAACACTGAGGGCTAAACAAATTTATAATCCAAATTATGAACCCTGATGGTTTTGATCTACGTCTAAAGGACGATTCTAAAAGAAATTACTTTTTTGTTGTTGTTGTTTATATAACCAGCTCTAAATGTTTATTGAGCTAATTAATGTCCAATTAAATTTAACATCCATTAAACTAATTTAAATTAATTTTTTTGTAATTTTTTTTGAATCAGCTTACATTTATTAACTTATATATGGCTTTATCTGCCACTGTTTTTGCTGTTTAAATTAAAAGTGCGTCAGGTCGCAATGCTTTTTGACACATTGTGTTGCCAAAAGGGACATTTGTTTTAACTCGTTCCTTCGCCCCTCCGAAAGCTCATCAACCATACAGGACAGGAAACATCGAGGCGAACTGAGCGAGGGCATGTTAAAAAGACTACAGAAGAGGAGTTTATGGAGCTTTTACTACTCTGAAGTATACCTGTGCACAGATTTCAGGGAGTAGTATGCAGCATCCATTAAGTAGTAGTGTGAAGAAGCCAGAGGTGGGACCAAGTCAGTGTTTTGCAAGTCTCAAGTAAGTCCAAGCCTTTATCCTCAAGTCCCGAGTCAAGTCTCAAGCAAAGACAGTCAACTCAAGTCAAGTCTCGACTCAAGACAGGCAACCGTCAAGTCAAGTCCCAAGTCTGAAACTTGGAATTTCAAGTCCTTTCGAGTCTTTTTTTTTTTTTTACCAATGTTGCAGGTATATTTTAAATGTAAATAATAGACATGTGTTCTTTTTTAAATCTGTATTCTCCTCAAATCTTGATAAAACATGTGCAACTGAAAACACGAAGTATAAAATTACACCTCTTTATTGCACAGTTCAATTTTTTAAACTTAGCTGCAAAAATATTCATACTTTAAACTACAATTTTCCAGAAATAAATATTCTGTAGAATAGTACAGAACTCCATGTTCAAATAAAAAGTGCTGATATTTTCACAGTACAATACAAAGAACCATAACGGCATTTTTCCCTCTCTTCTCTTATCTGGTTTCTTAGAGAACATGTGTGTCCATGTGTGAGTGACACAAGACAAACAAATATAAGAACTGAACAATTAACAGGAATCTGCAACTTTAGACATTTCAGTAAACTATTCTGCATTGCATTTGCAAAAGACCAAACTGGCCAAAAGTCTGTATGTCATTTGTGCACGATGAGGCCGTAGAATGATGCCCCCATAGCTGAAAACTCGCTCCACTTTTGTCAATATATTTTTTTCTCGATTTCAAAATCACAATCCATGCTGAGATAGAACTGGATATTATGATGGTGACAGAGAGAGGCTCTCTTACCTGAGTTCAGATACAGAACGTGATTGAACGTGAGACACACGCATTTGACCGTCTTCAGACGCTCTCACGCCACACATCCGATTTCTCACGCCGAAAAAAAAATCTAGTTTATTTACCTCTGATCCACATCTATGATTCAATGAGTTACTAGTTTGCTCTGGCGCCAACCACCAGCAATCGATCGATCGCGATATAATACTTAATTTGTGTCCATTTTACACCCCGCCCGGTAACAATTCACGTTCGCTGACCCCCCCATTTGATTGGTTGTGCTGCAGCTCCTGCATACACACACACACACACACACACACACACACACACACACACACACACCCGTACAGAGTGTGGAAAAGCAGAGGACCGGTCTGCGTCAGAAGGACGGAAATGAAATTAATGGGGCGCACTTTATAAATATTAATATGCGTTTTAAAATTTAGATTTGGGGTTCAAATATCAAGTATTTGCAAGTAAACAGGTTCAAGTCCAATTCAAGTCCCAAGTTATAGGTGTAAAAGTCCAAGTCAAGTCTAAGTCTCTGAATATTTTTTCAAGTCAAGTCAAAAGTCTTAATATTAATGACTCGAGTCTAAGTCATGTGACTCGAGTCCCCACCTCTGGAAGAAGCCAATATAATAACTAGTTATGATACTTACACCAGTCCCTCTGGACGCGCAGGTTATGGTGAAAGCTGATTGGTCCAAAGGAGGAAGTCGTCATGAAAAGTCTCGGCTCACAGAAAACTTCCGCCTTCCGAAGTTAAAGAGAAAACAGCTAAGCTAGCTTTATTTGCTTGGCAGTTAGAGCACATCAATTGCCATTATTTTTTTGTTTTTGTTTCTAAAGACGTGAGAAGGTATTGTGCGATGTTGATTAAAATGTGATTTGATTAAACATGTTGCGATATTCGCTGTTTTACATATTTACCTGCAATAATAGGACTAGCTAGCTATTGATGTTGCCCTCACTAGCCGTCAGGGCTAGCAGCGTTAGTCTGGGTGAAGACGCGTCCTCGTCTTTGTTGTGGCGGTCTAGACTACACTAGCGGTCTAGACTACACTAGCGGTCTGGACTACACTAGCGGTCTAGACTACACTAGCGGTCTGGACTACACTAGCGGTCTAGACTACACTAGCGGTCTGGACTACACTAGCGGTCTGGACTACACTAGCGGTCTAGACTACACTAGCGGTCTGGACTACACTAGCGGTCTAGACTACACTAGCGGTCTGGACTACACTAGCGGTCTGGACTACACTAGCGGTCTAGACTACACTAGCGGTCTGGACTACACTAGCGGTCTGGACTACACTAGCGGTCTAGACTACACTAGCGGTCTGGACTACACTAGCGGTCTGGACTACACTAGCGGTCTGGACTACACTAGCTGTCTGTCTCCCTTCGTGTTTTCTTTTTGTAGTAAACTCTGTGTATTGTAATTTATAGCAAACCAGCAGGCTAGCTATGTTTTCCGAGCGCTTTGATTTGCTGGATAACCGGGCAATCACTTTGTTTGGGTCAAACCTCTTGCTAGCAGCGCTGGCGACACCTCCGAGGTGCCACAGGTGTGAGGTTTCTCCAGGTGTTGTTGCCGGTCGAGCGTGACCATCGCGCCTTTTAGTGAGTCTAGTTAGGTAATAGCTAGTTTATAATCTGAGAACCTTTTTTTAGCGTTTTGACCCCTTGCAAAGCTGAGTCTTTTAGTGGATACTGTTGTTGTTTTTCCAGTAATAGCTCCAGAGTAACTAACTTCTGATCTTATTTGAACTGCTTTAAAACACCAATTTTATATGCACAAATGGTTTTTTTAACTACGTAGCTAGCAGAAGAGCGTAGTTCCGCGCTGGAGTAGGACTATCGCTGGGAGAGACTGTCTGGAGATGTTATTTTCGTGTATGTATTAATAACTAACTAGATAATTATAAAAGTAGTTTTCGTTATAATCGGGTGTTTATTATATAATAGCCTACATTAAGTTGTCAAGCTAACATGGCTAGCTCGTTTGAATAAACTTTAATATTCAGTGTGTATGAAACAAAAACGAACACTGCACTGAATCAGTAACATTGTTTCTCTAAGATCCACAGCAGTCCTGTGAGGAGAGGACCATAGTTCTAGCCTGGTCACCCATTTGTTGGGCCATCCATTGAGGATGACAATGGAAGAGATGAAGAATGAAGCTGAGACAAGTTCAATGGTCTCTATGACATTATATGCAGTCATGTACCCAGTCTTCAATGAGGTAATTAATATACATTGTCAACTTCATGTTGCTTAAAGCATATTCTCCAACCTGTTGACAAGCTTGCATTGCATTATCATAGCTGTTATTGGTCGACTTTTTTATATATGTAATGGCCAATAATGATATCTAGAGAGTAGAGTAAGCAATGGCTGATATTTAATGCTGTGCAGAAACTATAGTCATTTGTTTTATCATCCTTGTGAGCACTGGTTATCTCAAAATGACATTAATCAGCTAACCAATTAATTAATTGATCACTTGTAGCTCTTTGCATATACAACAGTGTTTTAACATGACAATATTTTTGGATTTGCATGAGTGTATGTGATTTTGTTTTAATGCTACAGCTGGAGAGGATAAACCTATCAGCAGCACAGACACTGCGTGCAGCCTTTATTAAAGTAAGATACCTTTATAAGGTGATGAAAGTTAGTAATGTCTTTCTCACAATATAATGAACTATTGTTTTAAAATCACAGATTTTTATTGCTTTGCTCTCATAAGGCAGAGAAGGAAAATCCAGGACTTACTCAGGACATTATAATGAAGATCCTGGAGAAGAAGAATGTTGAGATCAACTTTACAGAGTCGCTACTGCGCATGGCTGCGGATGATGTTGAAGGTATAACAGCAGTCATTGTCATTATCCAGTCACCCTTTGAAATATTGTGTAAACTTCAAAAAGCTTTCTTAACAGGTCTTGGTCCCTTGCTCATCAAAAGAAAAGTAACATTGTATGATCACCTTTCAGTCTTTCAGTGCAATAGCACTGGGGGAGGGGCTATATGCCATATCGGGGATACATGCAATTTTTAGTGCAAGCAAGACATGAAACATGGCTAAACTGGTCTATTACATTTTTTATGAACTCATCTGAAACAGCATAGATTAATATTTTAAAATATAATTTATATATTATATATATAAATTATATATATATATATATATATATATATATATATATATATATATATATATATATATATATATATATATATATATTATTATTATTATTATTATTAGGCAGTCATAGCCTGGTGGTTAGGGAACTGGTCTTGTGACCAGAGGGTCCCGGGTTCGATCCCCAGACCTGAGGCTATGACTGAGGTGCCCCTGAGCAAGGCACCTAACCCTCAATAGTTCGCTTGTATTTACAAAAATGAGATGAAAATGTAAGTCGCTCTGGATAAGGGCGTCTGCCAAATGCCATAAATGTAAATGTAAATAATTCACAGTAATCACCAATATCTAGACCATTATTTTTATTTATATATTTTATTTATATAGACCATTACTTAATTTTTCAGAAGTTGACCTATGTGGGTGTAAACCGCTTCACATAGCTTGGGAAGAGTGGCATCTGAAAAGTATTTCCAGATGTGGCATAGAAGCTGTAGAGTCCCACGTCTTCTCCAACTGAGAAGGGCTGGTTATATTTATTTTATCTATAAATTCAATCACTATGGTTGTGATTCGTTTAGCTTTTTTGTACCAGTCAAATGTGGTCTGCACGGTTTTCTTGGTTTTTTGTTTTGTGCTAGTTACCCATGCTAGCAATGTTTGCTGAGTCTGTCACATATGGTAAAAAAAAACAAAATAAATTGCAAGACAGATGTCTAGTTTTCCATCAGCACATGCAGTAAACATTATAAACCTTTTACTTTTTCCATCTAGCAGTTCAGGCACCTGGCCAGAGAAGGTTTCACGGAGGGCTCCTGTTCCTGGATGAAACGCTAGCTGGAAATACCAGAAATTAGACTCATTTGTTTAACACTATTGATCAGATAAATTGTAGAAATATCGGCCAACCACAGATCTCATATTTTGATAAAAAATCGGCCGATACCGATACATAATTGACCAGTCCTTCCATCTCTAGTATTTAACCCACCAGTATTATCCACCATTTAATATTTGCTATTTCTGAAAACCTTTCACCTTTCATGTTTTTTAGAGTATATGATTGAAAGACGAGAGCAGGAGTTCCAGGACTTGAACGACAGAGCCAGGGCTCTTAAACAGATCCTAAGCAAAATCCCAGATGAGATCAATGACAGAGTGCGCTTCCTTCAGACCATAAAGTGAGCACAGACACCTCAAATTATGCGCTCAAATTGTGGGCACAGATGCTGCCCTTTTATTTGAATACTGCTATTGATAACTCACTAACCATGATGCTATCTGCTATGTGTAATAACTGCTTTTTTTACAAATCAGGAAGTGTTCTATTTGATTACAGTATCCATAAAAGGATATGGTACCAAGTTTGAGAGATGCTTTGAGAGTATAAGACTGTATTTACTGTTGCTCTTGTTCACAGATGGCAAAGCAGAGGACAGATTGTAACAATTTATTTCTATGTTAATCATGGCATAAGTACACTCTTATTCCAGAGCCCATTAATTGGTAGTGAAATTGTTTGTCTCACCTGGACCTCCTATGTAAACATTTTTGTTTTGGATGAATCAAGACATGTTTCTCTTAATGATTTCCACAGAGACATAGCCAGCGCCATAAAGGAACTACTAGACACAGTCAACATTGTGTTTAAGAAATACCAATATCAGAACCGCAGAGTGAGACACACAAACCTTCCTGTATTTATCTTATCTTATCATTTTGTTCTAGAGCTTAGATTTGTCATTTAGGATATGGCTAACAAACGATTTGTTTACAGGCACTTGAACATCAAAAGAAAGAGTTTGTGAAGTACTCAAAAAGCTTCAGTGACACACTGAAAACATACTTCAAAGATGGGAAGTAAGTAGAGAATGAGGGTGATTTTTGGTAGCCAAGTGAAATGGGAATCTTGCAGTTTGATATAGCAGTGTGTGTTTAAAACAGAATTTTTGATAATGTTTATTTTCTCTCCTGCTCATAGGGCAATAAACGTTTTCATCAGTGCCAATAGGCTGATCCACCAAACCAACTTAATATTGCAGACCTTCAAAACTGTTGCCTAAAGAGTTGATGTGAGTCCTATGTGAGATCAAAATCAAAGTAATTTGCCATTGTTCTTGCGGCCTTCCTTGCTCCCCCTCCCTTATTTTATTTTATTTTATTATTATTATAATATATTTTTTTGGATCGTATAATTTATAACTGTCAGTACTTAGAAGAACTGGACTGGGATTCTGGTCAAATAGTTTGCTCTTAGCTGGCTCTTTTGCTTAGTAATCATGATTTCACTCCATTAAAATATTTTTTTTATTTTTTATTGTTACAGTCAAATTAAGCCAAAAGATGTCTGCGCCTTAAAGAGTCTTGCAACATTCCTCCTCTCCAGAGTGTAAATTATCCTGCTCTGCCCTGACCAGGCAGAAGGAATAAGACTAGAAACCTGTATGTATTTAACAGATCACTTTTGGTTGCAAAGGTTCAATAAATAGTTTCCAAATGTTGACATTTTAAACCTTCTCTGTTCTGATATTGTTCCCAGAAAATGTAGGGATATCTGTGCTACAGAGCATTAGGAGACTTGGTTTTAAACGTTATAAAAAGCATTTTAAGAACACTAAATAAGCAATCTGTAAGATTTAGTGCAATCTATTAATACAAAATGAAGACAGTACACAAAAAACTTTTTCATTAATGTATAATCCATTATGTTTCCACTGTGGCCCAAAGTAGATAAACTGTTTACAAACAAATTAACTGATTTTATGCTGTCTGCTATCTTTAGCTAAAACATGGGCATAGTTACAAATACAAGTAACATTTTTCCTATCTCAGCATTAAAAAATATCTAATTGTTACCAGGAATTTTACATTTTTGTCTTAAAGCTATCTTTAGAATTTGGACCAAAAACCCAGATTATTAAGAAATCCTAAATGTCTGCACCAGTATCCAACCTCTGTAATGTTACCAGGTAGTCTGCTGGTCTATTGACTCTTCACAAGCGAGAGTGAGCGCTACTCATGTATTATGACAGTTAACTAAACACAGACCATGTCTATTCCTATTGTAAATTACATAACTCCAGATGCCAGTTTGAGCATTTAAGTAAATTTTATGAACACAAATGTGAGTTGTTCTTTTTTTTTTATTTATTTTATGCAAATTGTTCCAGACAAATTGTTCCAGAAGTCCAGACATTTCACATTGGCATCAAATTAAAAAAGACATATAGTGTTTAGGCATCATGGAAGTCTTGTGGAACACACACAACTTAATGATGAGTACAACAAATTACTACAATGTAAGTTCACTAGACCTGTTCAAACTTTTTCATTAAACTTATTGAAACTGCTATTATTCCCATTTTCCAAGGTCTATGTGTTTTTTTTTTACATAAAAAATTTTTACCACCTAACATTTGGTACCAATTTCAATGCTATAGCGTCGATCTCTGGGAAGCTACAATGAAAAACAAGGCCATAATATCCTGAATTTTTAAGCATTTTTGAAAAATGTCAACAATAAAAATATGTGGCTCTTGAGGCAGGCATAGCCAAGGTCCAAAATCACAGTAGCTAATATATTTAGTTAATTTAGACCTTGGAGAATGGGAATAATATCAGTTACAATAAGTTTAATGAAAAAGTTATTTTCTGAACAGGTCTAAAGTTCACCCAAATGAAGCTTACTGCATTTTGGGCAGGGGGTGGGTGGGGGTATTGAGTTGGGCAGGGGGTGGGTGGGGGTATTGAGTTGGGCAGGGGGTGGGTGGGGGTATTGAGTTGGTCGCATTCTGGAACTGGTCCACTAAAGCTTCCACACTGCTTCCAGGTGAGTACTCACTAGCTACTCTTTTTCTTGCTCTTTTAGTAGGGTAAGGCTCTTTTAGTAGGGTTAGGCTCTTTTAGTAGGGTAAGGCTCTTTTAGTAGGGTAAGGCGAAGTTGGTATATTAATCATAGTTTAATTTTTTTTTAAACGTCCTGTTTTGACCTCCAGCTCAAAAGGTCTGAGGTTCTGATGGCAGCTCAGTGGTTCTGCTTAGATAAGGTAGCAGGTCAGAAAATGTCAGTACATGTTATCAGCAGTGGCCAGTCACTGCAGAAGCTATACTCTGTGCTGACTAGTATACCTGCTGTGTTTCTTTTGTCTTCTTGGTTTGGTTTTGCTGTACTTGTTGCTTCATTGACTAATGAATGACAATAGTGTCGCCCATCAAGCTTTTTTCTTTCTCATACTGTACAATGTGGCACTCCATATTATTCAAATCAAATATATTTGTATAGTGCTTTTCACAACACACAAAGCAGCTTTACAGGATTTACAAGTTTTAACAATCATATGGGTCCAAATCCCTAATGAGCAAGCCAGAGGCAACAGTGGAAAAACTCCCTAGATGGTGGGGAATAGGAAGAAACCTTGGGAGGACCAAGACTCAAAAGGGAACCCATCCTCCATTGGGCGGCCCGTTAACACACAAATGACACAAAAACAAATTATACAGACGAATACACAAGTCACAAACAAATCAAACAATCAGGCTAAGTATAAGGTAACTAGAATGAAAGTTCTGGGTGTTGATATTGTCAATGTAAATGTCTTGTGATGAACGCCAGGTTTTCATTCCGTGTCGGAGTGATGATACTGGTATTGTAGGCTCCAACTGCAGTGTTACTCCCCAGGTGAACCTCGGAGAAGAAAGATATGTGATGTGGTAAATATGTAACAGATTATTCAAAGGCTAAACTAAACAGATAAGTCTTTAATCGAGTTTTAAACATTGAGACTGTGTCTGAGTCCCGAATAAAGGCAGGAAGAATATTCCACAGTTGTGGAGCTTTAAAAGAAAAGGCTCTTCCACCTGCTGTGATCTTTTTGATCCTAGGAACAGTTAATAACCCTGCGTCCTGTGAACGAAGTGAACGTGCTGGGTTGTAATGATCAATAAGTTCACTAAGATACTCTGGAGCTAAGCCATGCAGTGTTTTATATGTTAATAAAAGTATTTTATTTTGAGTTTGAGATTCGTTTGGTTACTTATTCGCAGCTCCGTATTTGGCGGCTGAAGTTGGTTACTTATTCAAAAAGGTTATGTTCACGATGCGTGTTTGCTGCGCACTTTGTTTAAAAGCGATAGATTAAACGTTACATTAAACGAGCGTAGGAGCAGACATTTAAGAGGTTATTGTTTCCCATACTGATTTTGTGAATGTAAAAAATAAAAATATAATGAAAGCATTTCATTTGTAAAATGGTTTCTATTTCAAGTCGTTTCAATTGTATGCAGTTTGTACATGATTAAATTCGTCAACATTTCTAACGTAAGGAAACATATTCTTAGATTTGAAAACTAAAAACACAGAAATGCTGTTCTAGAACACAAATAATCGGAAGAAGAAATACCAGCACACAACATGGCATATTGAGCAGTGGGCAGATAGGTGAACGGATTTAAATGGGCAGGTTCAGAGGCTTATTGAAGGCCTTATTGATGGTGGACCAGAGAAATAACAAATGCATCATGAAGAACAGGTCACTCCTTAAGAGAGGAACCTGATTTTATCCTGATCCAACATCATTTTATACCTCAAATATAACTGGAAACACGGCATATTGAGTAGTTAAGTGCACAGAAAGCGCAATGAAATGATTTTAGAGGGGCAAGTTCAGAGGCCTGCTGTATGCCTATAATGCGTCGGGCCAGACAAGCAACACATGCATCATACGTAAATGGTTACTATCTGTAAGAGAAACCTCATTTTGGCCTGGCCCGACATCATTTTATGCCTCAAATCTAACAGGAAACATGGCATATTGAGTAAAGCGCACAGGTGAAATGGTTCACAGGGGCAAGCTCAGAGGCCTGCTGTATGCCTGTAAGGTCTTGGGCCAGGCAAAACTCAATTGCATCATACATAACTAGTTCCTATATGTATGAGACACCTGACTTTGGCCTGGCCCAGCATCATTTTATGCCTCAAATCCAACAGGAAACATGGCATATTGAATAAAGCGCACAGGTGAAATGGTTCAGAGGGGCAAGCTCAGAGGCCTGCTGTATGCCTGTAAGGTCCTGGGCCAGGCAAACATCAAAACTCAACTTGCCCCTCTGAACCATTTCTACGTGCACTTTTTAGCGCACGTGGAACACTTCATTATTTAAAACATTACAAGCACATGTTGAATGAAATTTGACTTTTATTTGTAACATTCTCTAAACGTGAGTTTTCAATGGAAAAAAGTCACACCACCAACTGATAAAATCCATATCCAATATTAACTATATAGGCTACAGTCATTTTTAAGTCCTTCAGTTAACTTCTGTTTACCCTCCACTGTCTGCAGGCCTTGTTGCATATATTTTGCAATTAGTAAATCTATAGGCCTACAATGAAGACAGTAAAAAGACCAAAAAAGTACGAGAAGGAGTTATAGGCTACTGAGTATTGTCATTACACGAATGCAGATGGGCATTTTTCACAGGTAATGGGGAACTTCCCGTTTCTTCTTTCACAAACGAATGTGTTAATTTATGTTGCCTAACAAAATCTATACAACAGAAAACGTTCAGCTTAACACATAGATTTGCAAACTCTACCTTAATTATTTGTATGTGGTCGTCCTCACGTTATCTATCACTGATTTGGGTTAGAGCGACTAGTTTATCAGGTGACTAGTTGGCTAAAAATGCTTAGTAGTTTGGTGCTGTATGAGACATTTTACAGCACAAGAAAATGACGTTGGGCTTAGAGGGCAAACGGTACGATTTGACTTGATGTGTATGTGACTTGGCTGGTGGGGACGGGAGAAAAAGTCTATATGTGACCGTGTGTGCTGTGCAGAAGACGCTTCCTTCCACTCGCTGAATTGAACTGCTGCTGCAGCGCATCTGGTGTTAAAGGAAGAGAGAGGTCGGGTGTGTGTGAGGTGCTGGCTCATTTCAGGGCATTGTTTTTAATCGCTCAGGTTTCCAAAAGATCATTTCAAACCTCAGAAAAATGATGATGATGATAATAATAATAATAATAATAATACTAATATTTAAAAAAGTTTCAAAAGGGCACTTTCGTTGATAAAGGGCAGAGTTGGTGGTGCTTTAGCACCACCTGATGTCTATGTGTGCACGCCACTGCTCAAGGGTGTTAATTATTTTAAATAAAATACACACTGGCTATACGAAGTTCACCTCTGACCACGACTTTGCAGTATTTACAGCAGTATTATGTCTAAATATCTAGTTAGGACAAAACTAAAGTGCTCAATGAACTAAGTTAAAATCACTGTAACTTCGGAATGTCATCTGTAGCGTTTTTATGCGTGTGCAAAACGAGGGGCGGAATTTGGCACAACACGTTCGTTTGGAAAAAATTCTCTGTCGTGCCTGCTGCTTGCATGAGTTAAATGAAAATGAGCACTTTCTTCTGGTTCAAAGTGTGAGGGAATAAGTAGCGTTTATAATCTGGAAAATACAGGTAGCAATCGCGGGGGCTCCGCTGTGGCGGGTCGAGGTCACGGTCCGCTCTTCAGCGCTGTTTGCAGGGTTCATCCACCTTTACAAGGTGGAATTCAAGCACATGTACGACACTTTCAAGCAGAGGTGGGGACTCGAGTCACATGACTTGGACTCGAGTCAGACTCGAGTCATTAATATTAAGACTTTTGACTTGACTTGAAAAAATATTCAGAGACTTAGACTTGACTTGGACTTTTACACCAATAACTTGGGACTTGAATTGGACTTGAACCTGTTTACTTGCAAAGACTTGATTTTTTTTTTACCCCAAATCTAAATTTTAAAACGCATATTAATATTTATAAAGTGCGCCCCATTAATTTCATTTCCGTCCTTCTGACGCAGACCAGTCCTCTGCTTTTCCACACTCTGTACGTGTGTGTGTGCATGGGCTGCAGCACAACCAATCAAATGGGGGGTTGGCGAACGTAAATTTTTACCGGGCGGGGTGTAAAATGGACACAAATTAAGTATTATATCGCGATCGATCGATCGCCAGTGGTTGGTGCCAGAGCGAACTAGTAACTCATTGAATCATAGATGTGGATCAGAGGTAAATAAACTAGATTTTTTTCCGGCGTGAGATATTCGGATGTGTGGCGTGAGAGCGTGTGAAGACGGTCAAATGCGTGTGTCTCACGCTCAATGCGTGAGAGTTGGCATCCCTGGGTTCTGTATCTGAACTCGGGGAAGAGAGCCTCTCTCTGTCACCATCATAATATCCAGTTCTATCCCAGCATGGATTGTGTATTTGAAGACATCTACGTCGAGAAAAAAATATATTGACAAAAGTGGAGCGAGTTTTCAGCTATGGGGACATCATTCATCGTGCACAAATGACATACATACTTTTGGCCAGCAAATGCAATGCAGAATAGTTTACTGAAATGTCTAAAGTTGCAGATTCCTGTTAATTGTTCAGTTCTTATATTTGTTTGTCTTGTGTCACTCACACATGTTCTCCAAGAAACCAGATAAGAGAAGAGAGGGAAAATGCTGTTATGGTTCTTTGTATTGTACTGTGAAAATATCAGCACTTTTTATTTGAACATGGAGTTCTACTTATGACTTTTTCACAGAATATTTATTTCTGGAAAATTGTAGTTTAAAGTATGAATATTTTTGCAGCTAAGTTTAACAAATTGAATTGTGCAATAAAGAGGTGTAATTTTAATTTTTTTTTATACTTCGTGTTTTCAGTTGCACATGTTTTATCAAGATTTGAGGAGAATACAGATTTTAAAAAGAACGCATGTCTATTATTTACATTAAAAATATACCTGCAACATTGGTAAAAAAAAAAAAAAAGACTCGAAAGGACTTGAAATTCCAAGTTTCAGACTTGGGACTTGACTTGATTATTGCCTGTCTTGACTCGAGACTTGACTTGACTTGAGTGTCTTTGCTTGAGACTTGACTCGGGACTTGAGGTATAAAGACTTGGACTTACTTGAGACTTGCAAAACACTGACTTGGTCCCACCTCTGCTTTCAAGGTCCATTTTCAATATTGTCCAGCACCTTCAGCCTAATTAAGTTAAGCACGTAGTCGTCTGTAACTGCACCAGCCTCAATTTGTCCAAATAGACTGTTTGTCTCCTCTTTTATTCTGTCGTTAAAAGACATTTCTCCTGCTTTCAAGTCCAACTACGAGCGATTGCTTCTGACTGGAGTCTAAGCCCCACCCCAAATTCAGGCGAGCGTTCCTATTGGACAGTGATTAGGTTTCATTCTGGCACGAACACAGCTTCGCAGAGACACACAGTGGAATACAATGACGTTCAGTCGATTGCATTTCAAGGTGGCTTCTGGCACGAATTCAGCGTTCTCGGAGACCAAAACAGCGGTTGTGGAGATGGAACACGCGCTGTCCATGTGTTCGGATGATGTAGCTACGATGAAGAACACGATCAAATCTCTCACGGCGAGTGTGGCTAAGCTTGAAGACAAGTGCGAGGATTTGGAGAGCAGATCCAGAAGGAACAATTTAAGATTGGTTGGTGTCCCAGAGGGACCAAATTCTAGCTCTACAACTGCGGTAGCGGCGCTTTTAAAAAAGGCGTTCGGCCTTGAAAAGGAGCTGCTTCTGGATCGTGCCCATCGGACACTTCAGCCTAAACCCAAACCCGGGGAACGTCCACGTGCGATTGTTTGTAGATTTCATTAATATAAGGACTGTGAGATCTGAATAGCATTTGGACTATGTTAGCATTAGGTTCGCATATATGTAGACATGCAGGTGTATATAGGTTATATATAGGATTTAGTTCATTTCTATTAATACGTGTAATCTCTCATTCGTATTTTGGAGGTCTAAGATGTGTTCGTAGTTAAATATAGCTCCAGGTTCCAATTATGCACGACGTAAATTTATAATGAAACCGGCAGGAGGGACCTTTTGTCTCTCATTTTGTTTTCTTCCTATTACAGACTTGCTCAGGGTGATTTCCAAGTGGTTTTGTCTAACCACTACGTTAGGTGTATGTGGGGAACACTGCGGTCTCCCGTGTTCTGTTGTGTTATGGAGACCTTGGGTGTCTTTTTGTTTCGGGGGGTAAAGGGGGAAGGGTGGTCTATCTCAGCTCGCCGCGATCGATTGTTTATAGGTGATTTGGTCTATGGACATGGCTAGCAGTAATATTAATCCCAGCTTGGCTGGTCTGAGCACACCTCTTAGATTTACTAGCTGGAATGTTAGAGGTCTGCCATGTCATTTGCATTTTCTGAATTTATGAAACAAAATGGTCTTGTTGATCCTTGGAGAGTGCGCAATCCCTCTAGCAAAATTTTTTCCTTTTTTTCTCAGGTGCACCACTCATACTCCATGATAGATTTTTTTTTTATAGACCATGTGCTAAATTCTTGGGTAACCTCTGTGGACTATTCGGGCATCGTAATTTCTGACCATTCACCTCTGCTACTGGATATTCAAATATCTAAAGATAGGTGTACTGCTCCACGGTGGAGATTCAATACGCTTTTATTATCAGATAAGGAATTTTGTGAATTTATTTCAAATGCTATTGATGAATTTTTGTTTTTCAATCAAAAAGACTCAATTTCATCTTCAGTTTTATGGGAGACACTCAAGTGCTACCTAAGGGGTCAAATCATTTCCTATTCAGCTCAATTGAATAGAAAGACCAAAATTAAACTCCAAGATCTCTTATCAAAGATCAGTGACCTGGATCAAAGAAATGCTTTGTCCCCCTCTTCAGAATTATTCAAACATTTAGACTTACAGGCAGAATTTAATTTAATGTCAACTGGAGAAGCGGAGCGCCTCTTACTACACAGTCGTGGTACATATTATGAATATGGTGACAATGCGTCTCGGCTACTCGCCCATCAGTTGCGACAACAAGCTACTTCTCACCTGATATCCAGTATTAAAAACATGCAGGATAGTATCACTACAGACCCCATAGATATCAACGCTACCTTTAAAGCATTTTATGCATCACTTTATAAATCAGAATCTTCTGCCGATAGCACAAAACTAAAAAATTTCTTTCTCAATCTATAAAACCCTGTTGTTGATGAGGACACTGTCAAACGATTGGAGGTCCCACTCTCCCTGATGGAAATATCAAATGCAATTAAGGCCATGCAATCTGGGAAAGCCCCAGGCCCAGACGGGTTTCCGATGGATTTTTATAAGACTTTTATTCACAAACTGGCTCCGTTGCTGTTATCTGTGTACAACGAATCCTTGGATAGGGGCTCGCTCCCTTCAACTTTAACACAAGCCACAATTACTCTGATACTTAAAAATGACAAAGACCCCAACTTATGCGGTTCATATAGACCAATATCCCTACTCAATGCTGACATAAAAGTGTTAGCCAAGGCAATTGCGTCCCGTCTGGAAAATGTGCTTCCTCATATTATTTCACACGAGCAAAATGGTTTTATAAAGGGACGCCAACTGTCTTTTAATACTCGCACTCTCTTTAATGTTATTTACTCTAAACAGGTGGCTGAACTCCCTGAGCTGGTGATTTCATTAGACGCTGAAAAGGCATTTGATAGGGTAGAGTGGGAATACCTCTTTGTAGCACTGACGAGATTCAGATTCGGACCAAAATTCATCTCTTGGATACGACTTCTTTATTCATCGCCAAAAGCCAGTGTCCACACCAATGATACCTACTCTGATTATTTCTCCCTCGAAAGGGGAACTCGTCAGGGGTGTCCATTGTCCTCTTTGCTTTTTGCCATTTTTGCCAATATTCAGTGTATGGTGCGAAAAGGGAATTGAGCAATTTAGACATCTATATGTAGATAGTGTTTTTGATAATTTTATTAACCTATCAGCTCGGTATGATCTCCCAGGCTCGCATCTTTTTCGATATTTCCAAGCCCGTGATTTTGTTTCTAAACGTTTCCCCAATTTCCCTATTCTACCGGAAACACCGCGCTGGGAATGTATACTGTCAGACTCCCCTCATCAGAGAGGAGCCATTTCAAAGCTCTTATAACACCATCCTAGCTTGTGGTAAATATTCGACGACTAAGTTTAAGTCCGAATGGGAAGCAGAAATGGGATTGCAGATCCAGGAGAGGTCGTGGGATCAGGCTATTGAGAGGATAAGATCCACTACCTCCTGCGCTCGCCTTGGACTTATTCAGTTTAACGTGGTGCACAGAGTACACTTTTCCAAGGCTAGACTGGCTGCCATATATCCTGATGTGGAAGATAGATGTGATCGGTGCCACGGTTCCCCTTGTCATCTCAGTCATATGTTCTATCTGTGTCCTGGTCTGAAGGACTTCTGGACTCAATATTTCACAATTATGTCAGCTGTACTGGGAGTGAATCTTCAACCTTGCCCACTGATTCCATATTTGGAATCCCGGACCCCTCACTTACTCTTAATTCCACACAAGAAGACATTATAGCTTTCACATCCCTGCTAGCGAGACGCTCCCTGCTACTCCAATGGAAATCCAACAACTACCCTCCCATTTCCCACTGGCTCAGGGATGTTATGTTATTTCTGAAATTGGAAAAAATTAAATATACATTACGAGGTTGCACAGCTACATTTTTTAATAAATGGCAGCCCTTCATCTCCTACTTCACTAAATTGGAAGCTCTACCTGACTGTGTGCTCTCTTCCTTTTTCCCTTTTTCTTTTTTTTTAGGCTTTGTCTGTCGGGTCATGTCTGTGCTATTTGGTTGTGCTGGTTGATCGTGGTGAGCTGAGATGGGGAGGGGTGGGAGGGGATTGGGGATTTATTGTTCGGTTGTGTATGTATGTGTATATATATATATATATATATATATATATATATATGTGTGTGTGTGTGTATGTGTATATATCTGTATATACGAAAATGGAAAACCTTGTAGAATTTCTCTAAATGTATGTTTATTACCCTTTTTTCCAATAATAAAAAAAAAAAAAAAAAGAAAAGCAATACCTCGCTGCCGTGATTACATTTAGAGCTGTATTATATTCAATTCTGGCACAAATTCAGCGTTTTGGTTTTGAATGGTAATTCTTGTGTATTGTTTTTCAATAAAGAGATAAAGTGCATTGAAATGTAATGTAATAGTGCTTTTGCATTTCATTGTGGCACGTATTCTGCATGATTGTATGGAAAAGCAATGCATTTTGTGGATTGCATTTCCATTTTTGCCTAGTAGCAATTACATTTTGAATAGGCACGGAATCTTCTCCATAGAGCGGAGCTCGGAGCGGCCGTTTTCTGCATGGTCCTAGCGCTAGATTCGTCGCTATTTAAATATTCCCTTTTAACCGTTAAAACTGCAGAGGACCAAAACCGGCTTTTGAAAAAGTCCCCCCCAAATTACGTCTGTGAGGTTAAAGGTACTAAATGTTGGCTTACATTTCAAATATCATGTTTAGCTGAATAAACATGTTATCAACCCCTTTTAATGTACAGTATGTAGTCTTACAAATTCATGTTTAACTGAATAAACTGTTGAACACGAGTAGCCTACATTTTATTGAGCATTTATTGAGTTTTTTTTCTCTAAGTATCAAAGTAGAACAGCTTTCTCAAGCAGTCATTGATGCATTTTGGAAACAGGAGATGAGCCCCTGGTCTAATGCACCCTCTGTATTAAGAAACCCTATCTCAAAGACTGACTTTTAGTCATTAATTGGGTAGCACGCATATGAGCCATTTTAATATAGATTAATCTAGATTAAAAAAATTAATCTATGCCCACCCCTTATATATATATATATATATATATATATATATATATATATATATATATATATATATATATATATATATATATATATATATATATATATTACATCCAGAGCGATTTACAAAGTGCTTTGCATCTGATCACAGAATTCATCCTAGGTATACAGATAGGTCAGAATTCAAGATACCTTGACCATACTACTAAACTACAGGCGTCAATGTCATTACCTAGTGTTTTGCAAGAAGCACAAATAACCATAGACAGACATATCATTCAAGAACAACGGCAAGTGCGATTTGCTGAGTTAGTGCTCTTTTAAGAACTCAACAAACAGGTGAGTCTTCACCTCGTCTCTGCAGTTCTTAGATCTCTCCTGTGGCTACGTAGCACTTCAGTTAGCCAGGGGGTGGATGGAACAGATGTCTTAAGCCTGGGGGAGGGAGGACACAGAAGATTGATGGATGAGAGCGTAGAGAGGAAAGTATTGGTAATTGTGTCCAGTGAGTGGGTCTGTCCCAAAACCTAGTGAGCTCTCTATGTAGGCAGACTATGTAGACAGCTGTTTAACTAGACAACGTTCTAACCGCCATCCAGCCTCATAAGGCACATTATTGGGACGCTCTAGTTAGACAGCGACTGTGTCACGACTTGGCCCCGCCCACAGCACGCGCCCGCTGTTTACTCACCTCAGCTACGGGAAACACCTCGGGTCATGACGAACCTGTTGCAGTTTTTATTGCAATTTTAATTGTTTTTGCACTGGAGGAAGAGCGACGGAGACGTGAAAGCCAACAGGCTGCAGCCAGGCACCGAAATTTAAGGAGAAAAGCGCCGATTTCTGTCCTTGAACAGGTAAGATCTGCTCAGATTTTCTCTGAGGTAAAAATTTTCCTCTTGTACTTGATTTCAATAATTAATCCACCCCTATTATAATGCTGTCTTTTAAGCATAAAAGGTATGTTTTTAAAGGATAAAACTTATCTGCAAATACGCATTTTATACATTTTATTTTATGCAAAGTGATACAAATATACACATGTAGACAATTCATTTTAAATAAATAAATAGATAAAATTAGAACCTGTGTGAACAGTTAATTTACAAAACAGATAAGTGATATTCTTTAAACATGAAGTAAATCACTTTTCTGTTTCGCAAAATAACTTCACAAACACACAATAAAAGTTATTTTTCCATTTCTTGCAGGGAGAAAGACCTACAAGATACTGTGCTCTGAACACAAGTGTACCACTTCTGAGAATATTCCTGGATGACACCCAAATCAAATCAAAGTTTATTTGTATAGCGCTTTTCACAACACATGTTGTCACAAAGCGCTTTACAGGATTTAAAAGGTTAACAATACTATGGGTCCAGAACCCTAATGAGCAAGCCAAAACACCCAAGACACCAAGCCTGACTTTCGCTTGAACCGTGAATCCCTGAAAGTGCTTTTACAACTCATCAACCATGAGAGCACCCATGGTTGGGGGGGGGGGGGGGGGGGGGGGGGGCATCGAAGTGTTGGTTTTTCTTTTTTGGTTGGCCTGTGGCACATCATACCGCGTTGTATCCCGTGCTTTTTCTATGCCCTGTTCCACAGTGCACCGTGTAATTCACAGAGTGGCCAATGAAATGCGGCAAATCCTTCTGAAAGTTATCCGGCACCCAAAACCAGAAGAATTGCAGAGCATATCTGATGGCTTTGTGAGGCTGGGAAACCATGCATCTTTCCACTCTGTAGTTGGTGCAATAGATGGGTGCCATGTGCGAATCAAAGCCCCTGGAGAACCTGATGCACAGTGCTACAGAAACCGTAAGCTCTACCCCTCTGTGCAATTTCAGGCTGTCTGTGACCACCAGGCAAAAATTCTCGATGTGTTTATTGGCTTTCCAGGCTCAGTACACGATGCAAGGGTGCTCCGTCACAGCACTCTGTACCAGCAGGCCACTTTCCCACCCAGAGGCTACATGATACTTGGAGATGGTGGGTACCCATGCACCTCTCAGCCCTATAGCCCTCATCACTCCATTTAAGAAGCCTGTCAGAGCAGAAGAGAGGATGGTCTTCAATAGGCATCATGCAAAGGCACATTCTATAATTGAACGTGCTCTTGAGATGCTGAAGACCAGATGGAGGTCAATTTTCCTGCACGCTCTAGAGGTTAATCCAAGGTTTGTGCCAGAGGTGATTGCTGCCTGTGTCACTCTGCACAACATCTGCATGGGAGCAGGAGATGTTGTTCAGCCTGAGGAGGAAGCAGATGAAGATGAAGCTGATATGCAGGAAGACGACGACATTACAGCTGTCAGTGACCACCAATTACGGGAGCAACTTTGTGCCAATATTGCTGGTGTCCAGTGATTTTATTAAACCAGAAACAAATAAATCAGTTTTGTTTTTATTAAATGTTATACATTTGCACTGCCAGCATTAATGTCACGGTACGGCGGCCCCCTACTGGTCGCCCCCGTCTACAGCAGCAGCTTGTCCTGTGGGTGGGGCGTTGTGTTCGTCCCTCAGGTGGGCGGAGCCCGCGATCCGTCTCACCTGAGGGTCGTTTGTTTGTCTATATATGTCTTGTCTTTGTACCAGTTGACTGCTGGTTATTATATCCTTAATTCGGATCAGTTCACGGGTTTTGGTTTGCGCACTTTACATATTAAACCATCCTATTTCCCTGAGACTTGGCGTGATCGCTTCCATTTATTTTCGCTCACCCTGCCCGTCACAATTAAGATACTTTATAATTCAGGAAAATACAACCAGGGCACCCGCGGGTCCTTAAAAAGTCTTAAAATGTCTTAAATTTAGTTTTCCATATTCAAGGCCTAAAAATGTCTTAAAATGTCTGGAATTTTATGAGGGGAGGCATTAAATTATTATAAGTGTGTGTTGTTCAGTTGTTCAGGCGCGATGTGAACTTTGCCGAATCTAGTGCTAATGCAGAAAATAACCGCTCCGGGGTCCTAGTGCTAGATTCCTAGCGTTGGAGTATACGGCCTCAACAACGTCAACAATTTTCGTTCGCCACCCCCCCCCCCCCCCCCCCCCCCCGTCAATGATGTGGAACACACCTGCATCCCCAGTAATAGTATTATTTTTTCTTGTGAGAGGTATTAAAAAGGTCTTAAAAGTCATTGAATTTGAGATTTAAAAATGTGCAGATACCCTGACAACATTTTAACCTCAGTTCTACACAAACGCTTCGAGTGTAATCAAACATTTTTCAATATCTACCTAATTTTAAATAGTTTAGAAAGATGCCTAAATGCATGAATATTAAGCAATTATTAGCTTAATATTAGCTTATACTGTAACTGACAATGCATTAGTTACGTATTAACAGGGCCGGCGCCACGGGGGGGCGAATGGGCGAGGTGTCCCGCCCCCTCAATATCAAAAATAAGACCCATTTATCGCCACCCCCCCCCGCTCAACAACTTACGTTCGCCCCCCCGAAATTTTCTGACGCCCCCTCACTGTATATGTTCTGGCGCCGGCCCTGCGTATTAACTATTTAGTTTTCTAAAGCAGGTTTTCTATCAACGTATTTGCCACAAACCTATCATTTTATTATTGTAATCAGAACCAGTTAGCTAGCTGGTTTAGTGTATCAAAGTGTAACAGCTGCATCATTTAAGATGGAATAGAATAAGAATATATTATCGTTTAATAACTAATTAGTTTGGCTAAAATAAGCTCTTACTTCCAAGCTGAGAGAGCAGAGTTTATCTGCCCGGTGAAGAGCCTCTCTTTCTATTCGAGCCTTTATAAAGGCTTCGATTGCTGATCTGGTCCCTAAAAGAGTGGAAATCATTTGTATATCTGAACACTGGCTATCACGTTAAAAAGCCCACATACATGTCTTATTAACCCAGCAGGGCTAACAAACTATACAAGAAAGGAATAACTAAGATAACTAATAAAATATTACAGTGACTGATAAAAAACGCTTTTAGATGGGCTGTTAGCATCAGCCCATCTAAAACAGTGCTCTGACGCTTCAAAACCCGCTAGCATAAATGCTAACCCATCGATATATAAAACGCTGGAAAAAGGCCACCGACTAACCCAATAAATAGCTAATTTGTGTTCTGTTATGCCAAGAAAACCCATAAAATACAACACTTACGCTATAAAAACTTAAATAACTTACATTTGAAAATGACTTCGCCGCCGGCCGTCCTTCTTTCGTCCGCCATGATTAAAAAAGTTGAGCTGTGCCGTGCTGCCCCGTGTTGCATCATGGGATTGCCTTACCGGCTGAGGAAGGGTCTAATGCTGACTTATTACAGGGTCAGATTAAGGTATCTTAGTAGACAGCATTTTTAAGGTATCTAAGAATTGAGACCCATCCCATGACATAAGATGCTGTCTATGTAGAGAGCTCACTAGGTTTTGAGACAGACCCACAGAGAAGACAGATAGTTCCGGTGAGGAAGGGAGGACAAAATAGTAGCAGCAAGGGTTGAGGGATCGATGGAGTGTAAAGTTGGGTGAAAGTAAGAAGAATGTACGGGGGAAGTGTGAGTGGAAATGGCAGGGAGGGGGAAAGAGAAGGATAGAAGGTGATGGTCTGATAGGTGGAGTGGGGTGACTGTGATGTCCGATGTTCCAGTGTCTCGTGTAAAGACCAGGGGCCTCATGTACGAACGGTGCGTATGCACAAAAACATTGCGTACGCTATGTTTCACGCAAACGGTCAGATGTACGAAATGTGATTTGAACGTGAGAAAGTGCGTAAACCTACGACACCTTCACCTCTGGCGTACGCATGTTTCTAATGTGTTTTCATCAATTAGCGACACTTAGAGGTGATGCATTGAAATTACAACTATTAAGATATCCTTCACGCACACATTGTAGTAAGCCCTTACTGGGTAAAATAAAGTAAATTAATCAGAAAATTAAACAGAAAATTAATCAGACAATTTCACTGCCTTACTGAAATAATCATCCAACGTGTTTCCACTTAGCCTAGATTATATAAACATGCATTAAATTTTGCGCTGGAGTTCTTGGGAGATGGCAGCGTTGGCATTACTGGAAGATATCGCTAATGGCCGAATTCACCGAGAGCGCGTTTTCCGTCACCATTATGATTCTTTAGCCAATGATGATGACTGGCTTATAAGCCGTTTCAGATTTCCAAGAACTGTCCTCTTGTGTTGAGTTGGGTCCAGTTTTGGAGAGAGAAATGCGAGGAGTTGCGCATTGCCAGCGACAACGCTCGGCTTCCTGGCAACTGGCTCGTTTCAAAGCGAACTGGCAGACCAGTCGGGGATGTCCCAGTCATCTTTGAGCCGGGCCATGCCAGCTGTTTTGGATGGGATCATCTGCATGTCAGCTAGTTATATAAAGTTCCCATTAAGAAGCGGTTGACCAGGCAAACATTAAAGCGCAATTTGCAGCGATAATGCAACCCTAATATAATCGGAGCGATCGACTGCACACACATTTCTATGAAGGCACCATTTGAGGAGGAATTTGCTTATGTGAATAAAAGCACTTTAATTCCATAAACGTGCAAATAATCTGTGATGTAAAAACTTACTAATGTAGTGGCACGTTGGCCTGGATCAACCCAATGATTAGTACATCCTTACAAACTGCATGGTTGGGATAAGATTACAAGCTAGCAGAGTGTGTGACGGGTGGCTACTTGGTAAGCAACAAAATGTAAGCATTTAAATAAAAGCATTTGACATTTCCAGCTTAGAATAATTCATTTTAAACATGGGTAATTGTTAAATTACTTAGGAAACAGCATCTACGTGCTCAAGACGTGGCTGATGACCCTTTGTAATCCACAGACTGACCGGGAGCGGAGATACAATTCTCTCCATTCTCGCACCCGGTCAGTCGTGGAGAGGGCGATTGGGCAGCTGAAAAGCCGGTGGCGCTGGCATGTGGGATCCTGCACAATGTTGCGCACAGGTGTGCCGTGCCATTGTTAGAGGTGGTGGAGCAACCAGTGGACCCAGAGTCAGGACAAATTAATACGCAGCGCAAATTTTTACCAATTCTTTTATTGAGTCGCTGATGCTAGTGAGCGCATCACTGATATTTTTAGGTGCATTATATTATTCTACCAGTGTGCATTTTTCTGACCCCACAACATTTAAAGCTTCACACACGCTATCCCACTCAGACCTTTTGCGCTTGCCACAACGTGCCAAACAAACATTTTTCCCGCACCTCTACCTCATTCAGGAACGTCTCTACTTTCACATTCGGTGAAGTTCCTCTTTTTTCCCCGTTTAGACATGGTTTGTGATAGATCAGAGAGCAAACTTCTCCGGTGCAGGGCAAATTTAAATGAATTTGCATATTTATAGGGGGGCGTGTCACCGTGTGCGCTCAATTCCACGTTGATTGGGATGTACAAAAGAAATGTGCGTGGATTCCAGCGTACGCACAGTTTGATACATCCGGATTTTTTTATGCGTACGCCATTTTCTGGATTTGTATGTACGCCAATTTTTAGTAAGAAATCCACGCAAGTCTTTGTACATGAGGCCCCAGGTCCAGAATGTTGCCTGCTCTATGAGTCGCAGTGGATGGGTTGATGGTGAGGTCAAATGATGACAGCAATGGAAGGATGCAAGATGAATGAAGTTTGTCGGATGGAAGGTTGAAGTCACCAAAGAGAATAAGGGGGTTTGCTTCAATGGTGAATTTATTGAGGAGGGTATCAAGTTTGTCAATGAAGTTCTCAAGAGAACCTAGAGGGTGATAAATCACAATGATGTGAAGATTAGTGAGGTAGGATACAGTGATAGCATGGAACTCAAAGGAAGAAATTGAAAGAGCTGAAAATGAGAGTTGGGTGAAACGCCACTCTGGAGATAACAGTAGACCTGTGCCACCTCCCCTTCCAAGGCGTCGTGGGGAATGGGTGAATGAGAAGGCAGAGGACAGAGCAGCCAGAGTTACAGAGTTCTCTGGAGTGATCCAGGTTTCGGTCAGAGCCAAGAAGTGTAGTGAGTGGAGAGATGCAGGAGCTGAGATGAAGTCAGCCTTCTGGACTCCAGATTCCAGAGTCCTCCAGTCACTGTGATTGGAGTTTGTGGTGAACATTGTGGATAAATTAGGTTATTGGTGTTACGATGGCTATGATGGTATATATGGTATATATCTGTGGGATATATACACAGGAATTGGCAGACACATTATGGAATAGAACAAGCTTTATAGAGACTAGTAGGGAAAGAAAATGGCAGAATAAGTTGAGACTTAGCTGGGTTAGAGATTCAATGTCTTTGGAGGAAAGTAAATTAAAGCAGAGAGCGTAGAATCACTGACAGAGGTCAGAAACTATTGCATACCGCTACAGATGCATGCGTCTGTAGCAGAGTTGTCCTAATTTACCAGAATTGGAGGAAAAAGTAATTAAACTCAAATCCTACCTTAACCAATTGTTGTATCCAAGAGTAGATAAACAAAGAACTAGAGTTGTCCTAATTTATCTGTTTTAGTAAGTCCTATATCTGCACCCTAATTCAGTGAGTAATTACAGCCAACAACAGCTAACAAGCAACAAGGTTAGGATAACCCTGGAATTTACCAGAATCTGAGGCAACAGTAATCTCAAATCCTACCTTAACCAATCACAGGATGATCCAAGAGTACATAAGAGTAGAAACAAATCACATATATATGTATATATATACATATATGTATGTTGTGTGTATATATATATATATATATATATATATATATATATATATATATATATATATATACACTCCAGGAGGTCATTACTGTACACACATTAACTTGGAAAAGCTCCGTTGTCTTAGGACTGGTTCCACTCATTCCTTTCAGGAAACGTGGAGTACCCCACTCACTGTGTTTTGTGAGGTCCAACCGGAGTGAACTGACTACAAGAAAGATCTTCAAATACTAGACCGACGGTCCATATTATTATTTTTATTATTATTTGTTTATTTATTTTATTTTATTTTTTTTAACTTTCTGGGCATGTGTGGAGATGTCTGTATGTGTTTGTGTGTGGGTGTGTATGTCTATGGGTGTTCGTATACGGGTAATGCATCTTAATTTCATTGAGACACTGTGACAAAGAAGAACCCCAACGCCAGTTTGACTTTTTCGATGCACCTCATTTTCTCTGTTACACTGCCTTGTTGCATGTCACCTCTTTGTACTTTCTAAAATATTGCAATAAATATATATATATATATGTCAGCAATGTGATCTGGTATCAACTGGGTTAATACTGAACAGGCACATATTGCGTTTTACACATTTAATCAATGTTTGGAAATGTTCTTTTAGATGAAACATATAAGAAGGATCCTGCACACAAGTTGTTCCACGGTCCTATATAAAGATCAGTCAGTGTAATTATTTCAGCTTGCCATTTCATCCTTCTCTCTTTCTCTCTCTGTATTTGTCTATTTTTGTATCCAGCAGAAATAATCATCTCCCTTTTCTCATACTAAGCTAAAATGCTAGGATAGACATCTGTATATTTTATACTTTAAAGTACTAATCAAATGTAAATGTACATTTTACCCATCTGTGCAGTGATAACACACACTAGTGATAAACTAGGGGGCTGTGGTCCACATGTGCCCAGAGCGGTGGGCAGCCCTAGCCCGGCGCCCGGGGAGCAGTTGGGGTTAGGTGCCTTGCTCAAGGGCACCCAACAACCCTCCGGTCACAAGACCAGGTCCCTACCACCAGACTATGACTGCCCAAATTGATGCACAATATTCAACTGTGCTGATGTGCAAAACTGTTAACCCTTAATTCTATCCATTTTCAAAAAAGCATTTAATCAACATGATAATCACATATTGGTGCCCACATATAAAAAACTACAAACTACTATCAGCTTAAAGCTTTACAAAAGTAATCTAGTAAAATCAGAGCTGCATGGAGAGTAGTAACCCTGAGTGAGACACAAAGGGATTTAAATATTGTTTGAGCAGCCTCAGTGACTAGAGGAAAATGCCTCCTGTAGATTAGAAATGAACAACGAAGCTGTGTGTACATACACAGTCACATGTTTGGGCACAGGCACCTACATTTGTGTAAACATACATATAAAGACAAATTGGCAAACTCAGTGCAACTCATTGAGCTACAGCTAAATGTCACTGTTTCTGAAGATCAGCTGGACTTTCACAGCTGTATCACTGGGCACTGCATGCAGCCAATGACAGCTAGATGGCATCAAGAGCATTATCTGTAAATTATTACACAGAGGCAGATTTTAGATGTGGGAAGAGCAATCACAAACACGATGGACACATGATGTGTTGGTCAAAAATTAAATAAATTACAATTAATGTTTGTGTGCTTTTGCTTTTTTTAATTAGGCAGTCTCAAAAAATGGACCTCACATGAACGTATTAAAGTGAGAGGCTGATGTCATGCTCTGCCACATTCTGTGACATATTTTATATAGTCTAGTCTATAGTAGCCTGCATGTAAACACACTGTCATTCATTTGCTCATATATTGTCTGAAAAACTCATAGCAAGCCTTCCTCTTGCTAACTGCTTTAAAGTCTTTTATAGTTTGAAGGAATGCAATCAGATACAGTCATTTCCATGTTTGTCATTCTTCTATTTAAATGCATCATTATCACCTTGTTCAACAGGGAAGAAACTGTATTTGTAATTACCTTAATTGGAGTAGTTTACTGAGATGGACTATTCTATTCTTTTAATTACCTTAATTGGAGTAGTTTACTGAGATGGACTATTCTATTCTTTTCTGACTGAGCTATTATTATAAGGCTGCATGTAAATGCAGCCAATGTGGCTGGTTAGAGCATAAATAACAGTACTGAACTGATGCCACAACCTGCCATGGACACTCCAGAGACTGGAGACAACTAGGCAAGCTTAGTGGCATTTTCACTGGATGTGTCAGTTTCATTCGTTTTCAGAGTTAAGTAAATTAAACTATGTGAAACTTGAATTGATTTGAATAAGTTTCTATTTTGAGCAGCGTGATGTAGCACCATTATGTGTGTGAGTCTGTGGATCTGATGAGTGAAGCCCTAATTCATTGTGTTCACATTACCCAAATCACCCGTCATTACCCATATCACCCGTCATTACCCATATCACCCGTCATTACCCATAATGACCCGTCATTACCCATAATCACCCGTCATTACCCATATCACCCGTCATTACCCATAATCACCCGTCATTACCCATATCACCCGTCATTACCCATATCACCCGTCATTACCCATAATCACCCGTCATTACCCATATCACCCGTCATTACCCATAATCACCCGTCATTACCCATATCACCCGTCATTACCCATATCACCCGTCATTACCCATAATCACCCGTCATTACCCATATCACCCGTCATTACCCATAATCACCCGTCATTACCCATATCACCCGTCATTACCCATAATCACCCGTCATTACCCATATCACCCGTCATTACCCATATCACCCGTCATTACCCATATCACCCGTCATTACCCAAATCACCCGTCATTACCCATAATCACCCGTCATTACCCATAATCACCCGTCATTACCCATATCACCCGTCATTACCCATAATCACCCGTCATGGTTCTGCCATGTGCCATGACAGCTTTAGCTTTATTGACATTTCAGGAAAAGCTAAATCCAAAGTATAATCATTATTATACACTGGTTACACCATTAACAGTAATAATTGCAACACTGAAATTTAAGAATAAATATATGCACATTTTCCTTCTAGTTTCTGAAAGATCAGTTATAAAAAGGTACCCTCTTGTTTGGAATAAAAAATCCAAAATTTTGTTGGTTTGCATGTTCTGTCCTTATGATAGAGCTTTATAATGTTACATAAGCTTGAATAAACACTACTCCTTGTGAAAATCAACAAAGCACTTAACAGTTATTCAATAACTGTAGTTATTCATATCTATTGCTCAAAGATCATTTTTAGTTTGGAAAAAAATATTTTAGGCATTTGTATGAAACATGTTAAATGCCTAGCCCACACACTTTGCATTAAAAGTAAACAAACCCATATCCTCAGTAGTCAAAGACATTTCTAATCCTTATTCAAAACCCAGTTTGCTTGTTTCTTTTGCACACAAACATTTGTAGCATCTGACAATGGCACTTTTTTGTTCTATTCTAAATACATTTTTGATAAATAGAACTATGAGCTTAAAAATAATAATTTACAACATTGCTGGCTGCTCATTCGAAGGCACTTAATACAAAAACTTAGCACACTATTCCTCCAGAGCAACTAGAGGGAAAACGACATTGGTCAAGTTCCTTTTAAATTGTACAATTTTTAATTAATGTATTTCATTGTCTGTTGTATTTCAGAACTGATATGACCGCTCCAGCACATCAGAGTAATCTATCTTGGTTTTCAGTCTAACTCTTAGCTCAGGGTAATCACTGTGGATTTGATTAGGACAGCCTGTCCTTGTCCCATCATTGACAGTGAGAGTTTGTTCTTGTCTAGTGTCAGTGTGGGCGTACTCTAAGAGAGGGTGTGCATTTGTGTCAGACACATTTATTGTGTCATAAATGAACTGAGAGGTTGTCCCAAAAAGGCTCTCTACAAATCCCACCTTTGGAGTGGGACCTTGGCTGTCAATCACTGTTGGACATAGTATTCCATTTTCTTGCAAACTAGCAATGTTGGTGCATGTGGGCCCCACAGGTACTATAGTGTTGATGGGGGAGCTGCTTACATCCATGGTCCATTCCTTCTCTTTGTCCAATAGTGTTCTGTAATTTGAACCACTCTCTCTGGGCTCTGAGAGTGGATGATTTAGCTCAATTTCCTGTAGCTTGTTCTTGTAAATGAAGCTCTTGCTTATGTGTGAGGAACGCATAACAATACAGTCGTACACATGGTTGGAGGGTGGAGTCTCAGGCAGAGTGGATGGAGGCTCTGTGAATATCCCACACTCCATCTGTATGCCTGTCAAGCCCATCTCCCCCTGTCTTCTGAAAGGAAGCTTCTCACGCTTCTTCAAAGCATACACACACAAAGCAGCGGTGGCAAAGAATGCGGACACAAACAAAACCAGAAGGCTGAGAATTAGCACAGACAGAGGGATGGCCCCTTTTGGCGGGTGTAGTCCTTTTGCAGGAAATGCGGTAGTGAGTTTCTTCCACTTCTCTGTAGATGGGGTAGTTTGTAAAAGCTCAGGGCAAATCTGCTCAGTTGTGAGAGAGCGTAAATCCTTCCCAGACATAGCCTCTGGGGTTTTACACTGCACCTCCCCTACAATGACCACTGAGCTAAGGGTGTCTAACCACTCTTTAAGAGGGATGATGTCACAGGAGCAATCCCAGGGATTCTGGTTCAGGTCTATCTGGACAACAGCATGCAGGTGTTCCAGAACTCCACTCACTGGCAGATGATTGAAATAGTTATTGCGCAAGTTGAGACGTGTGAGTGACGTTCCTGCGAATGCTCCTGCAGGAAGAGTATGCAGCAGGTTGTTGTTCAGAAAGACCAGCTGAAGTGTGGGCATCAAGCTAAAGGCAGCTGGCTGAATTTCTCTAATTTCATTGTATTCAAAATACAAGTATCGTACACTCAAAAGGCCATAAAACATATCAAGAGTTAACTTTTCAATGTTATTCCCATTTAAATACAAGCTTTTCAAATTGGGCAAATTGATGAAAGCACCCTCTTGAACATAAAATATTTGGTTGTTTCCCAAGTGCAACAAATCTAAACTAGAAAAATTCCAGAAATCAGACTTGTAGATTTTCTGGATCAAATTTCCACTCAGATAAAGTTTTTTAGCATTCAATGGTCGTGGCATTAACTCAGAAATATTGTGAAATCCATTTTCTTTGCAGTTGACAGTCAATCCAAGGTCATTAATATGCAAGTTGCAGCTACAGCCAGTGGGACAAATTATTGGTATAGGTGGCCTGGTCTGATATCCAGCAATTGGTGGCTGATTCGGGAATACACTGCGTGGTGTAGGTGTAGTCTTAGATGGCCTTGGTCTTTTTGTTGGTCTCGAAGGTCTTTCCCTATGTTCCACAGAGGAAAATGTATTTTGGTTAGGGGACACAACAGATGAGGATTTTGTTGGCCTCATCTTGCCTGTGTAGAATGTTAACTGAGGAATCCCAGAGTTTGCCTCCACGTCTGTTTGAGTTAGCATAGGGCAAAGTTCAGTACGCTTAATTTCTCTGAGGTCCTTTCCATGGAGGTGGAAGGGGTACTCACATGTGATCTCCCCAACTACTGCAGTATAGGGTATTCTCTCCAGCCAGGCTTGCAGCTGTATGATGTTACAGGCACAGTTCCAAGGATTCTCTTCCAGCTGAATCTCCATCAGACTACGTCCAATATATTCTAGAGTACCCTTGTAGGCCAGTGTTTTCAACCGGTTACCTCTCAAGTCAAGGTGTGTCAGAGACACTGATCTGAACAGGAAGCTTGGCAGTACAGGGATCAAATTGTCATTGAGGATCAGAACTCTGAGTTTGTAAAGGTTCCGGAATGCTCCACTGTCTATTCTCTTTATGACATTGTAATCAGCTTGGAGGTATTCTAGGCTCCCCAGCCCAAGGAATGTGTCATTCCGAAAAACCTCCAACTTATTTTCATGCAGGTAAAGTCTCTTTAAGGAGTTCAAGCCATTGAATGTTCCAACATGGATGTCCTGCAGGGCATTATTCCCAAGATTAATGGCAATAGCATTGTTCAAGTGCAGGAAGCTGTTGAAATAAAGCTTCCTCAAGGAGTTTTTTTGCAGATAGAGCTTAAAAGGCCTCAGCCAGGACTGGGCCACTTGGCTAATATTTGTAAAACCTTTGCCATCGCAGTGAACATGAAACAGGCCCTCTTTCACTTCACAGTAGCAGGGATCAAAACAAGGCTCGCCTATTTCTTCAGATTCATCCAATATAGGAACTGGAGTTGTCCACCCAAGTGCAATAGTGCTAAGTAGAGTTATCCAGAGCATCTTTTCTTCCATGGCAGTCAAGCACATAGCACTGAGACCTCTTTCACTGCACTGAAATAAAAACAACAAAACTTTAGAGCTGCAAAAGGTAAAAAATGCAGTAATTCATCATAATGACCTTGACACTGATGTGATATCCAGAGCAAAACAAAGAGATAAGATGGATTTTCTATACAGCTACTCATTAATTTTTTAAAGGGTAGAATTGATTGACTGTTGAATGGTGTGTACAATTATATAGCTGTCCACGGTACACCTGGCACCATCCCTCCTCCTGTCTCTGTGCTATTGCATTTACATTCCCACTGGGCCTTCACTGGAGTTTTGTAGGCAGCCATAAATGACTCCAGAATATTAAGAATTTTCTTGACCTCTATGGGAAATATTTCCTCCTCTGCTCACAAAGGCAAATATTAGCTCATGTGAAATGACAGAGATCTGATGTGAATAAGATGCTGCACTAATGTTGCTGGTCTGTATTATCAATGCCAGTCATTACTGAAATCACAATTAACAATGATCTACCAATAAAATGCGTTAAAAACAATAAATATATAGATATGACCGCATATTTGATATTTATTTCAGAAAGGGTAGATTGTTTCCTTACAGGCATACCAACAAACACCTTAATTTTTTAAAGAATACATACTAATCTATTTTATCTTCATACATACAAGAACATAATGTTTCTTGAGCAATATTCTTGCCGTGTAGCTAATACACAATCCAAACATATTGAAAACGTTCAAGTATCGCAGCAAAAAATGTTATGGACATCCAATATAGATCGGATTTTCATATGCACACAAACAACACAGCCAGCGCCCTTTTAAATCTAAACCATATGGCCTACAATACAAATACTGCCTGATGTTAACATGCGGTGAAATGTTTTGCGCTGTAATTGAATGTTAGAAATCGCCTTTGTTTGTATTTTCTGGCACCCGTGCTCGGAGCCATATCACCGGCAAAAACTGAGCAGAACTGCGCTACTCACTCTGGTCGGTGCAACGGAATTAAAAGCACAGCTGGCGGAACACTTTAAGTGACGATGATTTTCGCCATGTCGCCCTCATTAAGCCATACTCTTCGTCTCTTTGCTCTCGTAGTGAGGCAAACAGGAGAAGCGCAAACGTGACAGGAATAAAATGTCTTTGAAAGGTTTTCTTTAAAATGCCGCTCCGCTCCCTTGACGAGCAGTCAACGGTGAAGCCAACGGAGGCTGCAGTCCAACGAAGAACAAGGAGAAATCGCCGTTAATGTGCATCTAAGTCCATTTGTTTAAAGCGTTGTCGTCTTAAAAAACGTGTGGAATTGTGAACAAGTGTGCAAATAGGCGAGAATGGAAACTGTCCAACGTTGCTTCTTTGGACGTATTATGGGTTTCTGCTTAATATACCGGACTTGCGTGCACACTTGATCTAAAACGTTCCAAATTTGCGCGAGATGATGAGCATAGGCTAATATCAATGCGGCAGGCGCTCGGGCGACAAATGTTAAAGGTTCCGGGACATAAATGATTTGAGTTTAACAATTTATTTCTGTGCTTATTTCAGATGAGTTTTTACTTGTTTATCTATCCATGTGCAGTGGTTTTGTAGTTCAAATATATATAATTGTTATGAAATTGTGTATATGTATATATATATATATATATATATATACACAATTTCATAACAATTATATATTTCATAACAATTAAATTTAAACATTTTCAGTACGATAAGGCTAGTTCCTTATTTGCCGTTTTTTGTAGACTACATAATTTAAATCTTTTTGGTTACCATGGAAACTTGGTGTTCTATTACTTAACCATCTGCGTGTCAACTGCAAAAAATAAAGGATATATATATCTCCAAAAATATTTATTATGACGTGGCCCCCTTCCTCACCTGACCTGAACAGTAATCCACTCTGAACAGTGTCTGAGAGGCTGTGGTTGCTGCTGCACAAACAGTTGATCGTCAACTGATCAAAAAACTGACAGGCTCCATGAATGGAAGGCTTATCACTTCCATTTACTGAGAAGAAGAGTGGCTATATTGGTCATTTTTATGTCAGAAATGCTTATTGGAAGGATTTGAGTTTATTGTTTAATTGTTTATAATTCTCACTTGAACAGAGGAAAATAAAGTATATATATATATATATATATATATATATATATATATATATATATATATATATATATATATATATATATATATATCCTTTGGCTTTTTTGGCTTTTTACCATATTTTATTCCAATATTTTATTAAATCTTCAAACAGTTTAACAGAATACATGTATATTTATCACAAAGTATTATAGCCTTCATATACACATACACACATACTTGTATATCTTAGAAGCTATATACGGGGCAGTCATGGCCTGGTGGTAGGGAACTGGTCTTGTGACCGGAGGGTTGTGGGTTCGATTCCCAGGCCTGAGGCCATGACTGAGGTGCCCTTGAGCAAGGCACCTAATCCCAACTGCTCCCCGGGCGCCGGGCTAGGGCTGCCCACTGCTCTGGGCACGTGTGATCCACAGCCCCCTAGTTATCACTAGTGTGTGTGTTCTAACTGCACAGATGGGTTAAAAGCGGAGGACAAATTTCGATTGCGGTGTAAAAATCACAATTGACAAAGTACGGCACATTTACATTTTTACATTTACATGATTATGGTGAGTAACAGCATAACAGAAAATCTGTAATATACTGTAGTAAAAATAAAGGTGTATACCTTACAGTGTCCCCCCCACTTTCTGAAAAGCCGGTGTTGGTCCCCCCCCAGTTTTTACGGTTAAAACCAAATATTTAAATAGCGACGAATCCATGTCCCCCCCACTTTTTATTACAAAATTACGTCCATGGACTGAAGTGAAGTTCTCATCCCCAAAAATGGTCAACATCATTCACATAAATGTTGCTGGGCTATTCGACAAGCCTTGAGGCATCCTATTATATTCATGTAACCCGAAGGGAGAGGAAAAGGCTGTGTATTTTTTGTGTTCCTCATCTAAAGGTACATTAAAAAAACCAGAAGTCAAGTCCATGGTGGAAAAGAAGCCATTTCCCCCAAGCGCAGCAAGAGCATCTGCCTGGTGAGGCAGTGGGTGTGCGTCTTTCACAGTTCTTGCATTGAGCCACCGAAAGTCTGTACAAATCCGCAGGTTGCCATTTTTCTTCCAGACAAGAACCAATGGTGAAGCATACTCACTGCGAGACTTCCTAATAATGCCCTTCTCTTCCATCTCGCTCAAAGTTGTTCTCAGTTTCCCATAGTGACTTGGTGGCACACGACGGTAGGGCAGACGGAACGGCCTCTCGTCAACTAGGTGTATTTTATGCACGAAATCCATAGCCTCCCCACAGTCCATCTTGTGTCGTGAAAAAATAGACTCATATTTCACAATGAGATGTAGAAGTCTGTCTCTCCACAGGTCAGACACTTCACATGTATTCAAATCCAATTCCTGTAAACCTAACTTCTCCAACACCACCTTCACCTCATCCTTACATCTGACAGTGGGGGAGTCGATCAGACCTTGATGGTTGACCTGAATGCTGTCGGGCCAAGAAAGGTCCTCCACGGCAACACATGGAAACACATCTGCGATTTTTGCATTTTTTCTCAGGGTCACAACTTCATTTGTGAGGTTAACAACTTTCACCGGCAGCCATCGATCTCCCCACATGGGTGTAATGACTCGACCGACCAAGATATGTCGTGGTCTGCATCTCGCTTGGCTAGGCTCTACGATCACAGTGCTGCCCACTGATATAACTGTTGACTCAGGCAGCCTGCCCCAGACAAGCTACTCCTGTTGTGGCTGAAGTGAGACACATTGTTTCAGTCTGACGGTGCCAACCCTGTCAGGCACAGACTGGCCTCTCCACCTCTCGACGCAAGAGATGAGGGAAAGGAATTGGTGACACTCATCATCCCCGGTACCGACAGACTGACCCATCATCCGCCAGTAGCTGTCCGTCTGTCTCATCAGCTGTATGAGCATTCTAACAGCATTGCTACCCAGAATCATCTCATCATTCTGGCCAGGGACGACAAATACTGGGATGAGCAGGGCTCTCAAGTCTCACGCATTGAGCGTGTGACACACGCATTTGACCGTCTTCACACGCTCACACGCCACACCTCCGATTTCACACGGTTTAGTTTATTTACCTCCGATCCATATCTATGTCGCCCTCCACTGGCGATCGATCGCGATATATTTTCAATTTTTCAATGTTTATTTCAAATATGGAAAACTAAAAACAAAACAAATGATAAAACAGATAACAAAACAATTTTACATATTTGAAAAGGAATGGGAAGAAGTATAAAACTTATTTAATCCCACCCTTCTCCAAAGCTTATTACAAAAAATAAAAAATATTATTCCCCCCCCCCCTCAATTAATTACATTTCATAAATACTGAAACTACCATTTCATTTAACTCTATGAATATATTTTGTATCATATAACTTCAAACATAAATATACAGTGTATATGCATACACTCATAAGTACAAGCGCATACAGACATATACACAACCCCCCTAAATTCCCATTTTTTACAATGTATATACATAAATAATAATCAGGCACACTCAGCCTCCCTATATCTTTTTAAAATAATATTTTTGTACTTTTCTTTAAATTTTTTCATGTTTGGACATTCCTTTAGTTCCATACTCAGAATGTTCCATAATTTTACTCCAACTACAGAAATACAGAACCCTTTACGTGTTGTATGAACATTTCTTCTTATAAAAATTAACTGTCCCCTTAATTGATAACCCTCTTCCCTTTCAATAAATAGTTTCTGAATATTTGCTGGTAATAATTTGTTTTTTGCTTTAAATGCTATTTCTACTGTTTGCAAATCTACAAGATCTGTAAATTTGAGTAATTTTGACGACAGGAATGAATTGGTATGATCCCTATAGCCAGCCCCGTGTATTATCCTTATTGCTTTCTTTTGTAAAATAATTAATGGTTGTATAACAGTTTTATAATTATTGCCCCATATACTTGCACAATTATTTAAGTATGGGAGAACTAAGGAACAGTATAAAATATGAAGTGATTTGTAATTCAAAACTTGTTTTGCTTTATATAATATTGCAATTCCCCTTGATACTTTAGCTTGTACATGTCTAATATGAGATTTCCAGCTTATTTTATCATCAATTATTACACCAAGAAAATTTATTTCAGTTACCCTTTCAATTTGACATCCATCTAAATGAACTTGTAGTTCTAGTTTATCTCCACTGTGCCCAAAAATAATGAACTTTGTTTTACTGACATTTAGTGATAGTTTGTTATTGTCAAACCAATTTTTTATTTTCTTTAACTCTGTATTTATTCTATGCTCCAACAATTTCAAATTATTCCCTGAAAAAAACAGGTTTGTATCATCAGCAAATAAGACACATTTCAAGGACTCTGATACTTTACATAAATCATTAATATACAAAATAAATAACTTGGGTCCCAAAACTGACCCCTGCGGTACACCACAAGTAATGTCCAAACATGAAGAGCAGTGCACACCCATTTTTACAAACTGCTTCCTGTCACTGAGATAACTTTTCACCCATCTCAACACAATTCCCCTGATCCCATAACGCTCAAGCTTTTTATTTAAAATGTTGTGATTTATGGTATCAAATGCTTTCTTTAGGTCTAGGAATACCCCAACTGTATACTGTTTTTGTTCTATTGAGTTAGTAATTTCTTCAATTGAGTCCATTAATGCCAGTGTTGTTGATCGGTTAACTCTAAATCCATACTGACCACGGACGTAGTTTTGGGGGGGGACGGGGGGGACATGTCCCCCCCACTTTTTCAAAAGCCGGTTTTGGTCCCCCCCAGTTTTTACAGTTAAAACCAAATATTTAAGTAGCGACGAAGTCATGTCCCCCCCACTTTTTAACGGTTAAAAAAACAATATCCAAATAGCGACAAATCTAGCACTAGGATCATGCAGCTCCGAGCTCCCCCCCCCCCCCCCGCTCAATAATTTTTGTTCACAGCGCTCAACAATTTTCATTCAACCCCCCCCCCCCCCCCCCCCCGCTCAACAGTTCGCCACCCCAGGTTGTGTCCCCCCCACTTATGAAATCAAAACTACGTCCATGATACTGACTCTCTGTGATTAATTTGTGTTTATCAATGAATTGGTCTAAACGGTTATTAAAGAGTTTTTCTAAAATTTTGGAGAACTGAGGTAGTAATGAGACTGGTCTGTAGTTTGTGAAAAGGTGTTTGCTGCCAGTTTTAAACAAAGGTACCACTTTTGCTATTTTCATTTTATTTGGAAATTTACCGGTTTGAAATGATAAATTAGAAATGTATGTTAAGGGTTTAGAAATTCCCTCGATAACCTTTTTTAGTAAGAACATATCAATGTCATCACAATCTGTAGATGTTCTATTTGTGCATTTAAAAACTGTATCAATTACCTCATTCTCAGAAACTGCTGTGAGGAACATTGAGTTCAGATTTCTGTCAATGTAAGGTTCTTTTTGTTCTATAGCAGTTATTGAATCAGAAATTTGTCCTGCAAGCTCAGGTCCAATGTTTACAAAAAAACTGTTTAAACTATCAACAACTTCATTCATATCATAATTATCTTTATTATTAATTGAAAAATACTTTGGGTAATTTACTTGTTTGTGCCCATGTTTTATTACAGTGTTTAATATATTCCATATTCTTTTAACATTATTTTTATTATTTTGTAATATTTTATTATAATGTGCTTTTTTAGCTATTCTTAAGATACAAGTTAATTTATTTTTATATTTTTTATATTTATTTTCTGACTCTTTAGTTCTCATTCTTAAAAAAACCTATATAATGTATTTTTCTTTTTGCATGCATTTTGTAAACCTCTAGTAATCCAGGGATGACCAATGTAATTAGATTTTTTGGTAAATTTCTTTATAGGACAGTTTTTATCATATAACTTTTTAAATATTCTTAAAAATTCCTCGTATGCCACGTTTACATTATTTGATTTATACATATTATCCCAATTTTGTGCTAGTAGATCACTTTTAAATGTATTTAGCATATTTTCTGTTCTCACCCTTCTATATTCTGTTCTGTTAAGTTGATTAATTTTATATACTTGTTCGTATATTATAAATACAGGCAAATGGTCACTGATGTCACTGATTATCAATCCACTTGTTATGTTGCTTGTGATGTCATTTGTAAATATATTATCGATAAGAGTGGCAGAGTGTGAAGTTATTCTAGTTGGTCTGGTGATTTTTGGATACAGATTTATACTACATATAGTGTTAATGAAATCTTCTGTCATTTTATGGTTACTAGGATTGAGCAGGTCGATGTTGAAATCTCCACAAATAAAATATGTTCTATTACTCTTTTGAATAAATATTTCCTCCATCCATTCCTTAAACAGTTCAATACTAGATCCAGGTGTTCGATATATACAGCTAATTATTAGGTTTTTCTTGTTTTCTGTATACATTTCAATTGATATACATTCCAGTAAATCATCAACAACAGTTGACATTGTGTCCAACATTCTAAAGCTTAAATTTTTATCCACATATATTACAACCCCCCCACCTCCTTTGTTGTGTCGATCCCTATGTACAAAATCATATCCTTCAAGCTCAAAATCCACTCCTCTTTCAGTATTAATCCAAGATTCTGATATTGCAATGATATTGAATGGTTGTGTGAATTGATTAAGGTAATCCCTAATACTTGAGAAATTTGCATACAGACTCCTACTGTTAATATGTATAATAGATAATTTCCCGTTTTTGTTCATTTGATTATACTGTTCGTCAGTATAATAGCAACATTTGTTATTGATGGAATTAAAAAAGTAATTATCTGGATCAATATCATGTTCATTGTTCAGTGAATTGTGATCAGTGTATTGAAAAGTTTGCAGCTCCAAGTTATCCAGTTCAGTGATCCTCAGAGTTATATTTTCTCCAGCACCTGTCATGTTATTGTATTATGTTGCAGATTCAGTTACCTTACAATCCAGTTCCATTAATATTTATCCAGTTCCTCAATTCTCTTCACCATCAACACTTTAGCCTCTTCTGGTGTTCCATTCAGCTTGATAAAGATTTTACAGTTTGAAGTCCAAGTATGTTGAATTCTTTTCTGCTTCTTGAGATAACGTGCTTTCTTAGCCATGTCAGCGTTGTACTTTGTCAGGTGCTCATTGATGAAGATGTTTGTCCCCTTTAATTTTCTCCCTTGTTTTAGTAGTGTAATCTTATCCTTTCTGTTAACAAATCTCATGATGACTGCAGGTTTGTCACTGGTATTTTTTCTGGGCAAAGTATGGCAAGCTTCAATCTTGTCACAGTCCAGATCTATCCCTTTTGATTGCAAGAACTTAGCCACTTGGTGTTCTGTGGAATTACCATCCATTATAGGATCACCGTCACTGTCAGCAGTCACTGCCCTAGCGTATGACCAGGGTTTAATATTAATTCCAGAGATGATGACGTCATTCATCCGAGTGTATTGCTCCAGGTCAGCGACCCTGTTCTCCAATAAGGTAATTTTCTTGTCTTTCTCCATACTCTGATGACGAAGCACTTTCACCTCCTCTACCAACTCAAGGATGGCTTTCTGCTGCAGTTTCACAGTAGAAATTTCCTCAGATAGGAAGTCGAGTGACTTTTTTATGTCATCAATCTCCTCAGGCGATGGTACACCTACCTTTTTTGGACCCATATTCAAACTCAAAGCAGCCACACAGAAGCTTTGAGCCAGGCGGGTAGCCGAGCAAAGTTAGCAGTGGTTGTAGCAGCCCCCGGGCCGGTAGCCGAGCAGAGTTAGCAGCGGGTTGTAGCAGCCCCCAGGCCGGTAACCGAGCAGAGTTAGCGGCGGTTGTAGCAGCCCCCAGGCGGGTAGCCGAGCAGAGTTAGCGGCGGTTGTAGCAGCCCCCAGGCGGGTAGCCGAGCAGAGTTAGCGGCGGTTGTAGCAGCCCCCAGGCGGGTAGCCGAGCAGAGTTAGCGGCGGTTGTAGCAGCCCCCAGGCGGGTAGCCAAGCAGAGTTAGCGGCGGTTGTAGCAGTGTAGCCTATTTCAAACTTGAAAACATTTCAGTCTCACGAAATCATACGTAGGGAGCTAGTAGCCTTAAGATGTTCCAGCCGCAAGCACATACATAGAGCGCAAACATAAAAAAATGCTGAAGGTGAATTTTGATATAGTATTAACATTGTTGGATTCATTATTCAATAATTATCGAATATTTCTGAAAACCTTAAAAATAAGGGACGGAGTTTTATACAATGTATACAACCCCCCCCCCCCCCGACGTTCGCCACATCCCCCCCGCTCAACAACTAACGTTCGCCACATACCCCCCCGCCCCCCCCTCAACAATTAACGTTCGACACATACACACCCCCCGTCAACAACTCTCACACTCTGGCATGAATCCAAAACTTGAGAGCCCTGGGGATGAGCATCTTGCAGCCGAAACAAGTCACCTCCAGCTCATACATAGCCTTTGGTCTGAACTTGTGACCACCGCATCCAATCATCAAAACATCATCGGCAGGACATCGATTCAAACTAGGGTTGTGCTGCAGAAGACGTGCTGCAGTGGACTCGCTCACTGTACATCCCATGGAGCCACTGTCATTCATGGCTCTTAGGCTCACTGTATCTGCTACAACTACTGTAGTGTAAAATAAACTATCTGACTTGTGAATCTTTTGCACATTCTGAAATATAATAGTCTTGTCTGTCGGAACGTCAGAGGTAAAAGATCTATACATGGACTCAAAATCATCTGTAGCAGCACTGGGAGGGTCAAAAACAAGATCTGCATCGTCCTCCCCCTGATGCAGATCCATCAGTTTCCCGTAGACTGAGGAGGGACTGACCTATTTCTCTCAGGGCACTTGTTCCGTGAATGATCAGGTGAATGGCACTGGAAACAGCTTATGGTCACGGCAGTGAGTAAAAGCAGTGTGCGTGCCATCACCACATACAGAACATGGCATACTATGCAGACCACTGACTTTAGGGAGGTCAGATTTGCGCCACTTCTTAGGGCTGGCTGGAACACTAACTGACTTTTCTGTCAAAATTTTCTCTAGCATGCCAATGACGCGCTCTAGAGCAGAGGAATCAGCATGTTTGTCCACATGGGAATTCTGAGACTCTGCTGATGATGCTAAACCATGGGACAATTCCACTGCATTCACAGACACTCTGCCATCAGGTTTGATGATTTCACAGGCAGTTTTCAGGTTAATCTCAGAATGATACTCATCCAGTATGTCCTGAACCTCTTCAGCAGACCACTTGTCAATCGTCTTGGACCTGAACGTCACAGCAAGTTCCTTAGAGGGGCAGTTCCTAATGAACATGCGCGTCACTTCTACATCCGAGCAGTCAAATGTTTTACCCTGTTCTTTCAGTCTATCGATAGCAATATCTACTGCCTGATTGAGTCTGAGCCAATAATCATAAGCATCTTCATTGGCTTTAGGGAACGTGGTATAAAAATCTGCCAGGGGGAGTGGCGAGCGAGGGACAGAATCAAAGTGCTTGCGCAACAGCCCGTAGATGGCTTCAGGACATGCAACAACATCAATGCCACTATTACGTGTTCCAAATTTCACGACATCTCTTGCTCGTCCCCTGAGACGAATGAACATCTCCTCAGCTTGATGCTCAGTCTTAATGTCACCCTTTTTAATGTTGTCTTTCATTAAATCTTCCCACTCACGCACCGTCACCAAGTCCGAACTATCTCCCCTAAAAGTAGGTGGTTCCTTCAGCTTCCTGTGAGACACTAACTGAACTTGCGACAGATCAAGACGCTGAGTTGGAGAGTCAACATGCTCATCACGTACATCTGCAGTGTTTGAAGGGGTGGAAGTGTGCAGTGAGCTAAGGTGGGTAAGAATACTGTCTGCTAACTCCCGCCCTATGTGTCTGATCAGATCTCCCATTTGACTAATTACTTCAGCAGACAGGGCTTGGATTACATGTACTATCAGCCTGAGGGTGAAGAGCAGCAGTACTGCCAAGTGTTTGACAAGGGACCCTACTCTTAATACTCAAGGGAGCCCCCACTGGGTCTTGAATCCCCCCCTCAACATGAGTGCTACCCCTCCCAGGTGGGCTGTCAAACTGCAGTGTAGCTGCAACACTCCCTAAACCCCTACCTCTACCTGTACTAAAATGCATAGGTGTCCCTGCACGACCTCGCATATAACTCATGGCTAAAATGTAAAGAGCACACAAAAAGCTAGCAGGATTACATACAATTCCAAACTAATGAAAACAAGGGCAGGGAAACAAAGAGAGAAAAAGAGAAAAAAGAAAATGAGTGAACAATTTAAGACACAGGTGAAAAGTCCAACCGGCTCAGCACAGCAGTAGAACTGTTGCAGGAAGAGCTCTATCCCGATCCGGGTCACGGCACCAATGTGACGGATGTTCGACGGCAGGGATCTCTGCTGTGCTCTCAGTACTCTGCGTTGTGTAACTGCAATAAGTGTAGCGACCACAATCATTAAATTTTTATTACATCTCAGCACGCAGGATTTGTGGCAGTACACAAACGTTTCTGCCGCGAGTATCCCATAATCCCCTACTCCTAGCAGGCTGCAGTGCTGATGTCAGATTAGTGGTGGCGACTTATTTTAGCAGGAATTTAATAACTTATTCTACACTGTTACATATATACTGTGTGTATATATATATATATATATATATATATATATATATATGTGTGTGTGTGAGTGTGTGTATATATATATATATATATATATATATATATATATATATATATATATATATATATATATATATATATATTAGTTCGTTAATTTGATACTCTTATCGGCCGATATAAAAATTATCGCCGTTAATCTATTCTTAAAGTTCGGTTGGGAACTGGGTCAAAATGGGTAAGCAAACTATGATGACTTTCAACTTGATAGTTTAGCTCGGCTGTATTCCTAACCAAATTGCACAGTAGGGGAGAGAACGAGTTTTCAAACCTGTGAATTACAAATCGTACGTGTGTTTACATGGATGCATTGCAGTCACGAAGTCGCCAGGTTTGCTTCATGGAAAGTGTAACTAACCCCCTAGAGGAGATTTATTTTGGTCCCACACGTTAAAAGACAAATGTTTAATTTTGTTAATGTTATTTTGTTGTGTGAAGTTATCCCTTGTGTGATGAGACTTTTAATTTGGGTTTGGTGACGAGTGTTCGCGACGGAGCGCGAGGCTCCTTGTCGAGACAGGTGATCGGAGCGAACTGCGGAGTGACAGAGTAAGCGTTATTAGCAATTGTGTAAAATATATTAAGGTTTGCGCTCCCATTTGTAGAGGCACAAGGTAAGAAATTGGTTAAGTTCGTGTTAGATTTGCTTGTTAAATTAATTACTTTGTGCAAAGGAGTAATAGTTAGTGAGTTTTAATTGTCATAGCAACGAGCTAGCTATTAGCTAAGGAATAGCACTGATAACGGACACGTTTAACTACTCCAAATGATTTGCGCTAGAGGAAACATGCTTTGGTGAAACTTTGACATTTATTGTAGTTTTCTTTTGTTTTATACAGCTCTTACGGTGGTTTGTTAATCCACATTGTACTACAATAAAAAGGGATAAACCATCAGTCAATGGCTCACCTCGTGTACCAAATGGGAACGTTACAGTAAGAGCTTCACCTCTCCATAGGACCGACTGCGCTGCACACCTCACGGATTTAAAAAGGTTTGACTGTACACGGGCTGCAGTGAGTTGATACTAAGGAGTAATGAGAATTAATTTAGTCATAAAGAGATAAAAGAAAATATGCAGAACAAGGAGGATCAAGTTGTAGTTCTTCAGAATGAAATTCAGGATTCTATAGATGTACTTGGTAGAGAAGGTACAGAATATGCAACATCAAGTCAGGAGCTAAAGAAAACTACCGAAAATAAAGAAATCCTTGCTGAGATGCAAAATGATATACAGGATGCATCAGAGCTACTTAGACGTTCAGTTCGTCCACGAGTGCCCACAGCAAAAATGCTAGCTTATCAAAGTGATGAACAGAGCAAACGGGAAAAGGGACTTATCAGCCTCTATGAAAGGTGGAAAGTCCATGTTCGTAAAGCTAGACAAGATCTAAAATCTGACATATCAGAAAGTCACCTTGCATCACTTGCAGACGACATTGAGCAAAAGAGAAATGATATTATAAAAGCTTATGATGAATTGAGAGCACATACCACCCCTGATACCGAGCTGAGATGTAAAGTTGATGCTTGTGACACTGTAACTAGCGATCTCCTTAAAATATTATATGAAAGGCTAACTGGCATCAATGGTGAATTCGATGCAAAATACGAAAAACAGCATCTGCGAGAATTACTCGTTCCGGACTATGCTCGTTCCATCTTTGGCTCTACAGCCTCAGAGTCGAACGTTAGTCGACACACCTCGTCATCTTGCATAGCAGCCAAACGAGCAGATGCCGCTGCTGAATTAGCAGCAAAAGAAGCTGAGTACAAGGCTCTATTGGAGGAAAGGAAACAAAAGGAAAAAATAAGAACCTTAGAGGAACTACACAGAAAGGAATTAGAAACACAGAATTCTGAATTAGAACGCCTGCAAGCTGAAAGAGACTTGAAAACGGCTCATGCCAGGTTTGAAGTCTATAACAGGGAATTAAAACAGGAGACAGATAGACAATCTGGACTTCCAGAACCTAGTTTCCAAGAAAATGTTGCTCTTCCTCTCTCTACACATCAACCCAATACAGTCTCATCATTGCCGTCTGCTGATGTATCTTGCCTAGCAAAGGCAGTTCAAGATAGTATAGCCATTAACAGACTTCCTACACCAGAGCCTACAGTGTTTAATGGGAATCCTACTGACTTCATAGAATGGAAGTCCTCCTTCATGTCTCTTATAGATAAAAGGAGCGTTTCTGCAGCTGATAAACTGCATTACCTCAAGAGATATGTTAGTGGTTCAGCTCGTAAGTGTGTTGAAGGTACGTTTTATCGCAATGATGATGAAGCATACGGAGATGCGTGGAACAAGCTCAATCAGAGATATGGCCAGCCGTTTGTCATTCAAAGAGCATTCAGAGAGAAACTGGCCAAGTGGCCAAAGATACATCACAAAGATGCTGAAGGATTGAGAAACTTTTCAGATTTCCTAAATGCTTGTCTACAAGCCATACCTCATGTAAAAGGTCTGGATATCTTAAATGACTGTGAAGAGAACCAAAAGTTGATGTTGAAACTACCGGAATGGCTTGCTTCTCGATGGAACCGTCAGGTCACTCTATCTCTCACAGAGGGTAAAGATTTCCCCAAGATTTTCAAGAGTTCACCAAATTCATGTCATTGGAAGCAGCAATCGCATGTAATCCAGTTACCTCCTCATTCGCTCTTCATTCATCTGAGTCACATGACAAAAGGAACACAAAATCAACAAAAGGAGACAGGGTCAGTGTCTTTAATACACAGGCTACAATGGAGGGTCATCATAGGACAACCAAAGGAAAGTCAAGGACCCCTTGCATGTTATGCCAAGACAATCACCAACTCTATAGGTGCAGGGACTTTCTTAAAGGGTCTCTTGAAGATAAAAGAGCTTATGTGAAGGACAACAAATTGTGTTATGGATGCCTTAGACCTGGCCATGGTGTAAAAGAATGTCGCTACCTTCACACATGTGAGTTGTGCAAAAGGAGACATCCTACCTGTCTCCATGATGACAAATATCGTAAGGAAGCAAACCCGCAAAGACCTTTATTAATAGAGAATCCTGCAGAAAACCAAGAAACTGAAATGACAACTGCCTTGTCATTCAACGTGACTAGTGAAGTTCAGCCAGGTAGCACTTCCATGATTGTGCCAGTATGGGTGTCATATGACAAGAATCCATCCACAGAGAAACTTGTGTACGCCTTGTTAGATACTCAGAGTGACACAACATTCATTGAGCAAGATGTGATTAATGAACTACAGGTGGAGACTTACCCAGTCAAACTGAAAAACTATGATGGGAGAAAATATGGTCCTTAAAAGTGAAAGAGCATCTGGCCTCCGCATAAGAGGTTACAATTCTACAGTGCTCATCAACCTCCCTCCCACTTATACAAAGGATGGTATACCTGCTGATCGGGACCACATACCAACGCATGAAACAGCCAAACGATGGAGTCATCTAAAGGCAATTGTAGACAAAATACCTCCCCTCCTCAGTTGTTAAGTAGGTCTCTTAATTGGCTACAATTGTCCCAGAACTCTAGTACCCAGGCAGGTCATATCAGGCAAATACAATGAGCCCTATGCTATCCTTACAGATGTAGGATGGAGTATTGTAGGCTGTTCAGCATCTCTTGCTGATATTCAGGTATCTACTGGTCATTGTCATAGAGTGACGGTAAAGGAGCTCCCTGCAGTGACTCCAGTAGATGTAATCAAAGCCCTTGAATCTGATTTCAGAGACACGCAGGGACAAGATAAAACTGTGTCTCAAGAAGATCTTTTGTTTCTAGATAAACTGAAAGAAAACATCAGGAGAAATGAACACGGACATTATGAAATGCCTCTACCCTTTAAAAAAAGGCCATGCTTACCTGATAACAAACATCTTGCTACAATTAGGCTCAATCACCTGAAAAGAAAACTCATGGCTAATGAGAATTACAAGAATGACTACACTACTTACATGGAAGACATCATTGAAAGGGGTGATGTAGAAGAGGTATGTGAAAAAGGGACTTATGTTGAAAATTGGTACGTACCTCATCATGGCATTTATCATCCCAAAAAGCCCAAAAGGTTGCGAGTGGTGTTTGACTGTTCTGCAAGGTACAAGGGAAGCAGCCTTAACCAACATCTCCTATCAGGACCAGACATGACAAGTAATCTGACAGGTGTCCTTATTCGTTTCAGACAACATCAGATCGCTTTAATGTGTGACATAGAGAAGATGTTCCATCAGTTTCATGTCCAGGAGAATGATCGCAACTTTCTGCGCTTTTTATGGTGGAAAAATGGAGACTTAAATGCACCCCCTCAGGAATTTAGAATGAAGGTACATCTTTTTGGGGCAGTGTCCTCACCAGGTTGTGCAAACTACGGACTGAAACAGCTTGCCAAAGATTACAGACATGCCTATCCTTTAGGTTCACAGTTCATCTCAAAGGACTTCTACGTGGATGATGGGGTCACCAGCGTTGAGTCTGTAGAAAGAGCCATACAACTGGCGAAGGACGCACGTGAACTGTGTGTGAAAGGTGGTCTTCGCCTTCATAAATTTGTATCAAATGACCGTGCTGTTCTACAAAGCATTCCGTCATCAGAACGTGCTACAGACATCAAAGCAACAGATCTTGCGTTCAGCAGTACAACTCTAGAGAGGGCACTAGGAATCCACTGGAACATTGAAAGTGATTCCTTCACATTCAAAGTCACCCCAACAGACAGGTCAGCAACACGTCGTGGAATTCTGTCATCTGTCTCTTCCATCTACGATCCATTAGGGTTTGTAGCGCCATACATCCTCAATGGAAAATTGATTTTACAGGAGATGTGTCACCAGGGCACCGGTTGGGATGACCCACTTCCAGAGAAGCTGAAACCAAGGTGGGAGAAATGGCAGGGAGATCTTGCTAAACTGGAAAGGATATGCATCTCCCGATGCTATTCACCAGCGGAATTCGGAAAGGTGGTTAAAACGGAACTGCATCACTTTTCAGATGCCAGCACAAATGGATATGGCCAGTGCTCTTATCTGAGACTTAAAAATGCGAAAGGTGAAGTTCACTGTAGTCTCATCATGGGAAAGGCTCGTGTTTCCCCCATGTAGGTTATTACAATACCCAGGCTGGAACTTACAGCAGCTGTTGTATCAGTCATGGTAAGCAAAATGCTCATGGAAGAGTTAGACTACTCGATTGATGAGGAGTTCTTTTGGACAGACTCCAAAGTAGTCTTAGGGTACATAAATAATGATGCTCGACGCTTTCATACGTTTGTAGCAAATAGAGTACAGAAAATTCGCCACAATTCTAGTCCCAAGCAATGGTTCTATGTCTCAACAGATGAGAACCCAGCAGACAATGCCTCAAGGGGAAGAACAGTAGATGATCTGCTTTTGTCTAACTGGTTCACTGGCCCCAGCTTTATTTGGGAAAAGGAAATAGTAACCCGAGCACAGGAGACCCTAGAACTCACACTTGGAGACCCAGAAGTGAAAAGGGCCCAAACATTTCAGACGTGCAGTACAGAACACCTAAGTATTGTAAACAGACTATCCAAGTTTTCATCATGGTCTCGGGCCCTCCAGGCAGTAGCACGTCTTCTCAGACGGGCTAAAAAGGATAAGTCGAATGGCCTCTCAACAGTGAGTGAAAGACAGTGTGCTGAGAAATTTATCATCAGAGAATTGCAAAGTCACGCATACCAAGAAGAGATAAAATTACTGAAAAGGGGATATCAACTACCTAGTCACAACAAGTTGTATCTCCTTGATGTGTTGGACTCCGCCTCTCCACCTTGCCTAGTCCAATCAAACACCCTGTAGTCATCCCCAAGGGACATCACATCACCAACCTGATCATTGCATATTACCATGAAAGGGTAAAACATCAGGGTAAAGGCTTTACTGTCAATGAAATTAGATCTAATGGCTATTGGATCACTGGATTAAGCAGATCAGTTGCAACCTACATTCGACACTGCGTGACATGCCGAAGGCTCAGAAGGCCAGTAGAAGGTCAGAGAATGAGCGATCTGCCAAAGGAACGGACAGAACCCACACCACCGTTCTCATACTGTGGGATGGATTGCTTCGGCCCGTTTTTGACCAAGCAGGGTAGAAAAGAGCATAAGAGATATGGTCTGCTATTTACTTGTCTCTCTTCTCGGGCTATTCATATCGAAATGGTAGAGGACATGTCAACTGATTCATTCATTAATGCTTTGAGGTGCTTTATTTCATTAAGAGGCACAGTTCTACAAATTAGGTGTGATCAAGGCACAAACTTTGTAGGGGCAAAGAATGAACTGCATACTGCTTCACAAGAGCTCAATATGGAGAAACTCAATACATTTCTTGCAGAAAAGCAGTGCGAGTTCATAATGAATGCACCTCACTCCAGCCACGCAGGTGGTGTGTGGGAACGGCAAGTAAGAACTGTTAGGAGTGTTCTAAATGCCACTCTGCTACTCTCTCCAGGCAGACTCAACGATGCATCACTGCGAACCTTCCTTTACGAAGCCATGGCCATTGTTAATAGCCGTCCCCTCACAGTTGATAACCTAAATGATCCTAATAGTCTGGAACCACTCACTCCCAATCACTTGATCACCATGAAGTCATCTGCCGCTTTACCTCCACCAAGCAAATTCGAAAGAGAAGACCTATATGGACGAAAGAGATGGCGTCAAGTGCAATATCTGACTGAACAGTTCTGGAGTAGATGGAAAAAGGAGTATCTCCACAACATTGCTACACGACAGTGCTGGCACAACATCAAAAGGAATTTCCAAATTGGAGATGTAGTAATGGATACAGATGAAACACTACCAAGAAGTCAGTGGAGACTCGGAAGAATCTCAGAGACTGTTACTGACAAAGATGGGTTGGTGAGAAGAGTAAAATTATCTCTTAGTGAGAAAGGACTAAACAGTAAAGGGAAGTGCTTCAAGAAACAATGTCTTGTAGAACGTCCAGTTCAAAAGTTAGTTTTATTGCTAGAAGCTGTTTAAATGTAATGCAGTGTAATGCAACAATTTATGGTCCACTGCATGTGTTGTCACATATTGTATGTTTACAAGTGTTGAGAGACATTTAAAATTATTTGTGTTTGTTACACATTTGCAAACATTAATAATTTGGTGGGAGTGTAACTAACCCCCTAGAGGAGATTTATTTTGGTCCCACACGTTAAAAGACAAATGTTTAATTTTGTTAATGTTATTTTGTTGTGTGAAGTTATCCCTTGTGTGATGAGACTTTTAATTTGGGTTTGGTGACGAGTGTTCGCGATGGAGCGCGAGGCTCCTTGTAGAGACAGGTGATCGGAGCGAACTGCGGAGTGACAGAGTAAGCGTTATTAGCAATTGTGTAAAATATATTAAGGTTTGCGCTCCCATTTGTAGAGGCACAAGGTAAGAAATTGGTTAAGTTCGTGTTAGATTTGCTTGTTAAATTAATTACTTTGTGCAAAGGAGTAATAGTGAGTTTTAATCGTCATAGCAACGAGCTAGCTATTAGCTAAGGAATAGCACTGATAACGGACACGTTTAACTACTCCAAATGATTTGCGCTAGAGGAAACATGCTTTGGTGAAACTTTGACATTTATTGTAGTTTTCTTTTGTTTTATACAGCTGTAGGTACCATGCTAAACCAGCAGGTGGCAGTACCACTGGCAACACATGGAACAAGCTTGCTTTGACGGAAGTAAGGGTGTGTCTACAGTTCAGGTGTTTAAATACCCTGAACAGCCATTCATCTCTCTCTCTCTGGTTTGACCGACACATAGGTTAGACCTATTAAAGAGAGGCTCCGTAATATCTCCTTCTCTCTCTGGTTTGACTGACACCGAGGTTAGACCTATTAAAGAGAGGCTCCGCCACTTCTCTCTCTCCGGTTTTCTTTGAGAACACGCAAACTTTGCAACGACTAACAGCAAACAGCTGAAAGTCGTACTACTTAATTAACGAGCCCGAGTTACGGTGCAATCTAACCAGTAACCGATCAACGGTACCGCGACAACAGATTCACCTAACTACTTCAATCAAGCTTGCTAACGCGGCCACACGGACTGAAACAAAGGCGATCAATTCCCTGTTGTTAAACCGTGAACGAGAATCTCATTCCGGGACGATTCCCCAGCACACCTGGACGACGTCGCTTTTAATCAACGAGGAGTTGGCGGTGGAAATTCCCTCCTAATTCCAGGAGAATTCAGGGAGGACGAGGAAACCACCCAAAACACTCAACACGTGAGACTCTTACCGCTGGGCATAGCTTATAGAAGGGCAAAGTTACTTGAACTGCAGAGTTAACCAAGTTTTCTGTTAATACATTCTGAATGTTTAACTTTATTGTCATAAACTTCGTTAAGATTTGTACACACAAGTTCTCCACCTGGCATGCAATCTCCATGTTTTATCTTCTGAATATTTGACAACTTGTAGTTCCCACTCTCAGACACACTACATTAATTTTTTGTTAGTAAGCCAGCGCCATTACTCTTTGTTCTGACCACGTTGGAATAAACCAGCTGAGCTCATTAACATAGTCGCGCTGCTCTACTGTTTAAAGTCGGCGCCATTTTAGTTGCTTTGTTCTCCATAGGAGAACTGAGATTACAACTCCGCCTCCTCACGCGCGCACACTTACTCCTCCCCTTTTTTTTACACACACACACACACACACACACTAGATGCTGAGTCTTCACTGTAAATATACTGATCCATGTTGATGCTCTTTGTGTTTTAGAATAGTTGGTTTTAAATAAATGTATCATTTATTTTCACCAAATTGTCTGTGTTGATGTCATTCAAAAGTGGTTGTTGCCAAAACCTCCAAAGAATTCATTGTTAAATCCTTCAGATACCAAACCATTCATTACCTTTAGTTGATAACTAAACTTGTGGTTCTGGTATAATTAGAATATGAGACTGATTCTAAAATTAATGAGACTGATTAATAATTAAGGTAAAACAAATTATATCTACTTTAAAGGATTAGTAGGTGAAACCCCTACATAATTGGTGCCCCTGCGTGAGGGAGATTTCTGGCTCAACCATATTTGTTTGATATCAACCATAATTTCATATCATAGGCTTTCAAGCCATTAGAATAGGACCATCTCCAAATTCGCCAGAAGAGGGCGCCAGAGCGCTTCCCAAGTCTTCCTATAGAGGAAAGCTAATACTTGGTAACTACAGTTTGGTGATACCTTGTCCTAATTTGTTTACCATTTGGTTACTATTCACATTCATTGAGCAATCAACTGAAGATCAGTATATTTATTTCACTCATTTAATTTCTGATTACTTCAATAGTAATTCAGTTGCTTTAACTTGTGTGGCATCCCACTGATTTCCATAAGTATAAGTATCAGCATAAGTATCAGGATAATTATTTAGCACAGTTATCAGACTTCACTGTTGCAGTCTTTTATCCAGTGTGCTAGTGTTTAGTTGCCGGTACCATAATCATCTTTTGCACAATTCTTTTTACCCCAGTTTCAATTTGGCTTGCCTATCTAGGTATTACCCTTTTACCTGCCCACACTTGCCAGACACAGGATAGCGGCACATTAACTAAGCCAGATTGTACTGAAGCTGACTTGATTTTGTCCCTTTTTTTTGAGCTAGTCTATAAGTACATTTAGACTAACCATGGCTTTTCTAAAGCAGAATACTTGTCCATCTCTGGTTGTTCAGCTCCTTCAGATGCTTGAACAAGGTAGAAAGGAAGTTGACAAACCTCTAAAGGACTCCTTTGAGGAGACCCCTACCGTTCCAGATGTAGTTTTTAAAATGTTCCTTCTATGTCAGCAGCAGGCTCGTTTAGAAGTAGAGGCACTACGCAAGAAAAAATAGACTCCTCAAACAGGACACTGCTAAGCTCAGTTCTGAGGTTGAGAGCCTTCGCCACAACCTCCAACTGACCACTCATGCGCTGAATGACGTGCTCACCGTAAGTGAACGTCACACGGGCTTAACAGAAACTGCCCGCCTCCAAAGGGAGAGTGAGCTTGCTCGTGCAAGTGCGCAAGATTTCCTTGCAACTAGTTCTGGCACCTCTAGACCTTCTGCATTAGTTACTGTAGAAAGCCAACATAGACAGCACTCCACAGGTGATGATGCACCTGTCGTACATCCTAAGGCCCCGGCTCCAGTCCCCATGAGTCTTAGGTTAGATGTAACTAGTTCTTCCTCAGAGTATCCATATGATACTATTGACGGTTCAGCTTCTGAAGCTCAAAGTGAAGCCTCTGTGGAGAATCACCCTCCTAGAGCAGATGCCCTGTCTGCATCCTCTTGCTACGAGTCAGCAGAGCCCTCTTACTCGTCCCTAGCTTCTGCCCCCTTACTCTTGAGTAACAAAAAGAGTAATACTAATCCTGCTATGTCTTTTGGCCCTCCTTATTCTCTGCATGATGTCCAGACCAGGGACATCCCGTCAGGTACAACAGCTAGGAAGCCTTACTTAAAAGCTGAGCATCATTCCACTGACCCACGCACAGGCTGGGAGAGTGACGTACATGTTCCAGCTTCTTCCTCAAGGAGAAATGCAGGTATTTCTCAACTTGAGATGCGCAAAGGCTCACTGTTGCCCCCTAGGGACAGAGAACAAGAAGGTAGAAAGCATGCTGGTGACCATTATCCTCTGCATGATGTTCAGACCAGGGACATCTCATTAGGTACCACAGTTAAGAAGCCTTGTATGAATGCTGAGCATCAGTCCACTGACCCACGCACAGGCTGGCACAGTGACGTACATGCTACAGCTTTTTCCTCAAGGAGAAATACAGATATTTCTCAACTTGAGATGCATAAAGGCTCATTACTGCCACCTAGGCACAGGGAGACAGGAGGCAGTAGGCATCCTATTGACCAAGAGTTACACCACTTGGATAGTGAAGGTCCACCTTCCTATTCTAATAGACATGTCCTTGAACATTTCCCTCGGTTAAAGTTACTAGATTCACTAGTCAAGGACATGGAGCCATTCGACCCAGCAAGGTCAAACTACCATGTTGAAGACTACCTCCAAGAAATTGAGTGTAGCCTCTCGGACTTGCCTTATGCAACAGAACGAGAGAAAGTGAAGCTAATTTGGAAAACCACCTCTAGATCAGTTCACACATTCATAGAGTCACAGCCGTTTTCCATTAGGGACAGTTACACTCAGCTTTGTAAAGCCCTCGCTGAGGAGTATTCCTCTTTCTTTGACGAAGCGTCAGCATTCGTGTCGGCCATTAAAATTAAGCACAAGCGTTCAGAGCATCGCAGAGATTACTTTAATCGCTTGAAACAAACATTTTTCCAGGGAAGAAATGGACCCGGTCTCACAGAAGACCGAACCTTCAAATCCCTATTTTTGCACAATCTCCACCCTTGTGTGAGAACCCATGTCTCACTTTTAGCACGCCAAGGTGACCTGTCGATGCGTGAGATCACAAAGACCACGCAGACAGTTTGGGAGACTGTTGTGCAGCCCAGTCTGCCTGAAGGAGACTCCAAAGAGCTCCAAGATCCTCCCTATGCTTTCCCTGTAAATTCAGACACTGTTCTTTCTGCAGGCCCCTCTCACTACTCTCGTCACAGGGACAGAGCCAAGAGGTGGAAAGAGAGGCAGAACCAGTGGAAGGGGGGACAGCCATAGATAAGGGTCAATCAGTGGACCTCCAGCCTGAGCCAGGGAGGAGGTAGAACTGACTTTATACGAAGTTACATGTAAACCTTCAGCCTGTAAACATGTAGCTATGTTTCCAGATCTCTAACCCTTTAAAGCAGTGCTTCTCAAATAGTGGGGCGCGCCCCCCTGGGGGGGCGCAGTGCAGTGCCTGGGGGGGCGCGCATGTGACCTGGTTTAAGCCTACTTTCGCGAGTGACCGCAGCGCTCGACTCCGCCCACCTCGTGCAAACCTCTTCGAACCTCTTATACTTTCAAATCAAAATCAAATCAAATCAAATATATTTGTATATTTTATTTGTATATTTGGCACATTCTGTGCAGTGTTCTCCGAAACGATGTGTGGTAGTATAAAGAAACACCCCTCAAAAACAGGGGAAGGAACATTTACCTGACGAATTTTAATGTTGCTTTGTGTTTCAGGTTTGAAAGGTGCTGGAATTTAGGCTAAAGTACTTGAAAATGCTTGAAATTGTAACTACTTCGTTTCTAGGGTTGCCATCTGTCCCGGTTTTCCCGGGCTGTCCCGGTTTCCCTTCTTTTATAATATTTGGTATTTGGCAAAAAAAAATCATTTAATGTCCCGGTTTTCACTAGTTTAGTTCTAACGACTATTTAGACTGTTTTAAATCTGCACACTTTAAATCTGTTTTTTTTCTCGCTGTGTCCATTTAACACCCCCCCCCGTAACATTTTACGTTCGCCACCCCGTGTAAGTATGACAGTGTCCTTGTTTTTGTCAGACATAGGTGGCAACCCTATTCGTTTCACAACAAATATCTGTCTGACTGAACAGTTTTCTTGTACAAACAAATACGAGCCTCTTGTAATTCCAGGATGAAACATGAGAGAACGTGAAGACGTTAAGATTGGGCGTTTTGAGAATAAACAACCATTAAATAATGTGATAAAAAAGCGAATTATTTCGAATCATTTTGAGTATATGTATAAATATTTAACTTAATTAAGTTTAACGTGCTGGGAAATATTGAAATGGACCCTCGCGCCGCTCGCGCCGCGTCAAGTTTATAGCCTACTTGACGCGTCGCGAGCGGCGCTCGTGAAAGTATAAACAAGGCTTAAACCAGCTTCATTGTCAGCCTGAGCGCGGGGAGTCATCGATAAATAGACAACATGGAGAAGTATTTAACAGGAATTAAAAGAAAGGCGCAGAGAGAAGAAGATAATGAGACCAACAAAAAATCTAAAACGAGGAAATATGATGAAGCGTATGTAGCGCTTGGCTTCACCGTTAATAATGTGGGAGACGAAGAAAGACCGGTGTGCCTTTTGTGTCTTAAAATGTTGGCAGCGGACAGCATGAAGCCAAATAAATTAAGGCGTCACTTAAAGACGGTACACCCCAATCACGCTGACAAGCCGCTTGAGTTTTTTAATCGAAAACGTGACGAATATTTACACCAATCATCCCGCTTTGTGAAAGCTACTTCAGAAAACCAGCGAGCACTGTTAGCATCTTACAAGGTAGCGTGTTCTGTCGATTTTTCCTACCCATCGAAAATTCATACCAATGCTTACTGCGCATGCGCAAGTCGCTTTTACGTCACTATTTTGGTGGCCGCCTACTACACCCATCGATTTTTCCTGCCTGCTAGCGAATTTCAACAGTGCAGTACTATTTAGTCCTTTCAATAGTGCAGTAAGTTAATTTCTTGTTTATAATTTCTTCTTTGTTTGCAATTGCAATGTTTTCAACTGTGCATTAAGTTAACTAGTTGATTAAAATGTTTTAAACAGCGCCATTTTACTACCTGTTATTACCTATTTATAGGGACTTAGATATTTCCGCATGATAATGATTGAGCCGTGTATACATTAATACGCAAAATAAAACTTATTTTAAAGCTCATCCTACTTTTTAAACGCTGATTTGCGCTACATTACGACGTTTCCATAAGGTAAACAAACTAAGAAATACTACAATACTACTTTTTAAACGCTGATTTGCGCTACATTACGACGTTTCCATAAGGTAAACAAACTAAGAGATACGTCTACAAATACTACTTTTTAAACGCTAAATTGTGCTACATTACAACGTTTCCATAAGGTAAACAAACTAAGAGATACTACAATACTACTTTTTAAACGCTGATTTGCGCTACATTACAACGTTTCCATAAGGTAAACAAACTAAGAGATACGTTTACAATACTACTTTTTAAACGCTGATTTGCGCTACATTACAACGTTTCCATAAGGTAAACAAACTAAGAGATACGTCTACAAATACTACTTTTTAAACGCTGATTTGCGATACATTACGACGTTTCCATAAGGTAAACAAACTAAGAGATACGTCTACAAATACGCGATGCCAACGGACACGGTAGGAAAATTCGACAAGGTAGGAAAATTCGACAGACTAGTCTATAAATACTCGCTGCCAGCTGATACGGTAGGAAAATTCGACAAAGTAGGAAAATCCGACAGAACATAGCGTATCAAATTGCTCAGTGTAAAAAACCCCACACCATAGCGGAGGAGCTGATACTGCCTGCAGCGTTAGACATGGTCTCTGTCATGCTGGATGACAAAAGTGCTGCAAAAATAAAAACTATCCCTCTGTCCAATGACACTGTTGCCAGACGTATAAATGACATTGCTTACGATCTTCAAGAGCAACTGATAGATAAACTCAAAGACAAACGTTTTGCCCTACAATTTGATGAAGCAACAGACAGTAACAAAGACTGTTTGTTTGTGTCTTATGTACGTTTTGATATGACAAACTCCCTGTGTGAGGATCTACTTTTTTGTAAATATGTCAGAAACAGAGCCACAGCTGAAGAGCTATTCAAAATACTGGACTGTTTTCTGACTGAGAATGGACTAAAATGGGAGAACTGCATTGGTGTTTGCAGTGATGGAGCACAGACCATGGCAGGGATGAGAAAAGGAGTTCAGGCACTCATCAAAAAGGCCTCACCCAATGCTAAGTGGACACACTGTGTTATACATAGAGAAGCATTGGCTTCAAGGCACCTTTCCTCTGAATTAAGTGAGGTTATGACTGACATCATAGGTGTGGTCAATTTTATAAAGACCAGACCACTAAAAACAAGAGTCTTCTCTGCTATCTGTGAGGAGATGGGAGCTGAACACCAAGCTGTGCTATTTCACAGTGAAGCACGGTGGCTGTCACGAGGAAAAGTTTTGTCCCGAGTTTTTGAGCTCAGAGAGGAGATAAGAATGTTTTTGGTTCAGGAGCACAAGTATGAAGTTGCAGTAAAATTTGGTGATGAGAGAAATGGGGAAATTGGCCTACCTGAGTGACATATTTGGAAGGCTTAATGAACTGAATCTCCAGCTTCAAGGGAAAGATAAACACCTCCCTCAGGTAACAGACAAGATCAACTCTTTCACGCGGAAGCTTGCCATGTGGGGCAGGCAACTCGATGAAGGAAAAACAAATTCATTCGAGAACCTGCATGAATTTGTTGACACATCTGACTATGATGCCACCTCAGTGATTCCCTGTATCAAGCAGCATATTTCACCATTGATGGAATTCTTTGAAAAGTACTTCCCTGAAAAAAGTTCCCAGTATGATTGGGTCCGAGATCCTTTCAATGCACCAGCTCCTACAGGTTTCAGCTCTGCAGAGGAGGACCAGTTCATTGACATGACATCTGACTCCACATTGAGACTGAGATTCACATCACAGACACTGAGTGAATTCTGGCTGAGTGTAGAGAGGGAGTATCCACTCTTGGGCCAGAGGGCTATGGGCATCCTTATTCCTTTTGCAACATCATATCTTTGTGAGACTGGCTTCTCTGCTGTTGCTGCACTAAAGACCAAGTACAGGTCCCAGCTAAACATTGAACAGGAGCTGAGAGTGGCAGTGTCATGCTTCAAACCCCGCTTCGAAAACCTGTGCACTGCAAAACGGGCTCATTGTAGCCATTAGTTCTGACTCAATTTGATTAAAAAAAAAACAGCACAAATTGTTGCATTGCATGTTTTGTAGGTTTAAAGTGTTAATATATTGTGCTCCTGAATTAATGTTGCTGATCAAGTTGAATTTATTATTATTTATTGATTTTATTTAATTAAAATTTTCAGTATCAAATGCCAGTCAGTTCAAAAATGTTTCTAGTTTAAATAGGGATCTCATTTTTTTTATCTCGAGGGATCTCAAAGTTAATAAAATAATTATTTGTTATTTCTTCAGTGTTAATAAGGACCTTATTAAGGTGTACTTACTTTTATTGATAGGCCTAAATGATACTACAGTGGGTGTATAAAAACACATTTTTATCCCATTTTGTCATGTATGGGGTTTATACGCCCACAGAATTTACAGTTGCGGCAGAGAGTAGTGACTAGGGTGGTGGTGGAGTGAGTGTGTGTATAAGTCTCCCTTTTTTTTGGGGGGGGGGGGGGGGCGCAAAGTGTTTTCTTCTTCCTAGGGGGGGCTTAACAGAAAATAATTGAGAATCACTGCTTTAAAGGGAGATGTTCCTGGCATCATCTCCGCTCACAGTTCTGCATTCTCAATGCAGTAGGTTCTTTACTAAGGTGGGTGTACCCGGCATTACCTCCTAACTTCTACATTTTACCCCTCACACAGATCTTATTCTCTCCTCTACCAGTATAGCAAGTGTGAGATACTTAAATTGTCTATCACAGGATAGGATGAGGCATTACACCTCAGTTAAACCCCCATTTAGTAAGTAAGTAAGTAAGTAAAATACATTTATATAGCACTTTTCACAGGCACAAGCCACAAAGTGCTTTACAACGGAAAATAAAATAAAATAAATCAAAGACACAAAAACACACACTATAAAACAGAAATAAAATACAGTGTACAAGGTCAACGGCTGCAACCTCCACCACTAACTAAACGCCTGCGTAAAAAGGAAAGTCTTTAGCTGTTTTTTAAAAGTATCTACAGTGTCAGCTGATCTTAAATGTGGAGGAAGTGTGTTCCACAGTTTTGGAGCAACCACCTTAAATGCTCGGTCTCCACGAGTCTTTAGACATGAGCGTGGCACAGACAGTAAACTCAGGTTGTTTGACCTGAGTAATCGTGATGAAGTGTAGGGGTGGAGCAGGTCAGCGACATACACAGGAGCTGTGTTGTGTAGTGCTCTGTATGTTAAAGTTAAAATCTTGAACTGGATCCTGAATTCTACAGGAAGCCAGTGTAAGGATTTTAAAATGGGTGTTATGTGAGACCGTCTGCTTGACTTGGTCAGTAACCTCGCTGCAGCGTTTTGAATTATCTGTAAACGTCCACGAGCTGATACACTGAGAGATGAAAACAAGGCATTACAGTAGTCTATGCGAGATGAAATAAACGCATGGATCAGCATCTCTAGATCTGCTGTTGAAACCATAGATCTCAGTTTACTGATATTTCTCAAGTGGAAGAAACAGGATCTTGACAGCTGTTTAACATGAGAATCAAATGCTAAAGACTGATCGAAGATAACTCCCAGATTTCGGAGGCTAGTGTGGACAGCAGAGGAAAGAAGCCCAAGATTTTGCTTAATCGTTTGACTAAGCCTATCAGGAGCAATGATCAATACCTCAGTCTTGTTGTCATTTAGCTGTAGGAAGTTATTTGAGGTCCATTCTCTGATTGATTGAAGACAATCTAATAGCCTAGACAAACTATGAACCTCACTTGGTTTAAAAGAGAAATAAAGCTGAATATCATCAGCAAATAAATGATAGGAAATATTAAAACTATTTAAAATCTGCCCCAAAGGTAACATATACAAAGAATTTACATTTTACTAGATCTCACAAGAAGCCACACTCTAACTGGACATTAACCCAAATGTTTTAGTCCAGCAAGATCTTTCCTTTAAAGCATTGTTAGGTTTGTTCCAGCCAACAGACTAACACCAACATGTGCTAACTCCACACCTTTCTCCATGCCTGATGTATTTCCTCTTTTCCATCAAAGGCATTTAATCCTGCATGTGACCTTGTTTTCTTATTGTAAAGCCAAGAGAAATCTAAGCCATGCATTAGTATCCTTTCATTGTTTTTCTTGATTTGGTTAACCTTAGTTACTGTTCAAGAACTGCCCAGTAGTGAACTTGTTGCCCAGATGTGTCTCTACAGCGTCTCCCAGCCATCTCATGGATTATGCTATGAGCGGGATGGACAACTTGACTCATGGAATTGATCACCTTCCAGTGGATGCTACAGGGAACATGGACTGCAGGGATAACCTTTTGTGCTCTTCAGGACTGTGACATCAGCCCCAGTCTGAAGACCAAGGGGGGAATGTAGGTACCATGCTAAACCAGCAGGTGGCAGTACCACTGGCAACACATGGAACAAGCTTGCTTTGACGGAAGTAAGGGTGTGTCTACAGTTCAGGTGTTTAAATACCCTGAACAGCCATTCATCTCTCTCTCTCTCTGGTTTGACCGACACATAGGTTAGACCTATTAAAGAGAGGCTCCGTAATATCTCCTTCTCTCTCTGGTTTGACTGACACCGAGGTTAGACCTATTAAAGAGAGGCTCCGCCACTTCTCTCTCTCCGGTTTTCTTTGAGAACACGCAAACTTTGCAACGACTAACAGCAAACAGCTGAAAGTCGTACTACTTAATTAACGAGCCCGAGTTACGGTGCAATCTAACCAGTAACCGATCAACGGTACTGCGACAACAGATTCACCTAACTACTTCAATCAAGCTTGCTAACGCGGCCACACGGACTGAAACAAAGGCGATCAATTCCCTGTTGTTAAACCGTGAACGAGACTCTCATTCCGGGACGATTCCCCAGCACACCTGGACGACGTCGCTTTTAATCAACGAGGAGTTGGCGGTGGAAATTCCCTCCTAATTCCAGGAGAATTCAGGGAGGACGAGGAAACCACCCAAAACACTCAACACGTGAGACTCTTACCGCTGGGCATAGTTTATAGAAGGGCAAAGTTACTTGAACTGCAGAGTTAACCAAGTTTTCTGTTAATACATTCTGAATGTTTAACTTTATTGTCATAAACTTCGTTAAGATTTGTACACACAAGTTCTCCACCTGGCATGCAATCTCCATGTTTTATCTTCTGAATATTTGACAACTTGTAGTTCCCACTCTCAGACACACTACATTAATTTTTAGTTAGTAAGCCAGCGCCATTACTCTTTGTTCTGACCACGTTGGAATAAACCAGCTGAGCTCATTAACACAACTCCGCCTCCTCACGCGCGCACACTTACTCCTCCCCTTTTTTTTTACACACACACACACACACACACACTAGATGCTGAGTCTTCACTGTAAATATACTGATCCATGTTGATGCTCTTTGTGTTTTAGAATAGTTGGTTTTAAATAAATGTATCATTTATTTTCACCAAATTGTCTGTGTTGATGTCATTCAAAAGTGGTTGTTGCCAAAACCTCCAAAGAATTCATTGTTAAATCCTTCAGATACCAAACCATTCATTACCTTTAGTTGATAACTAAACTTGTGGTTCTGGTATAATTAGAATATGAGACTGATTCTAAAATTAATGAGACTGATTAATAATTAAGGTAAAACAAATTATATCTACTTTAAAGGATTAGTAGGTGAAACCCCTACACAGCTCTTACGGTGGTTTGATAATCCACATTGTACTACAATAAAAAGGGATAAACCATCAGTCAATGGCTCACCTCGTGTACCAAATGGGAACGTTACAGAAAGTGTTACCGGAGCGGAGCTCAGAGCGGTCGTTTTCTGCATGGTCCTAGCGCTAGATTTGTCGCTATTTAAATATTTCTTTTTAACCGTTAAAACTGCAGAGGACCAAAACCGGCTTTTGAAAAAGTGTCCCCCGTCCCCCCCAAATTACGTCCGTGAGGTTAAATTTACTAAATGTTGGCTTACATTTCAAATATAATGTTCAATATAATGTTTAGCTGAATAAACATGTTATCAACCCCTTTTAATGTACAGTATTTAGGCTTACAAATTCATGTTGAACTGAATAAACCGTTGAACACGAGTAGCCTACATTTTATTGAGCATGTTTTTTTTCTTCAAGTATCAAAGTAGAACAGCTTTCTCAAGCAGTCATTGATGCATTTTGGAAACAGGAGATGAGCCCCTGGTCTAACGCACCCCCTGTATTAAGAAACCCTATCTCAAAAACTGACTTTTAGTCATTACTTGGGTAGCACGCATATGAGCCATTTTAATATAGATTAATCTAGATTAATTTCAAGATTTCAGTGAGATTAATCTAGATTAAAAAAATGTATCTATGCCCACCCCTAATATATATATATATATATATATATATATATATATATATATATATATATATGTGTGTGTGTGTGTGTATAGGCTACTGTATATGAATCTATGCATGGCACGTAGTGTATATGACGGCGTTTATTGTCATATGGACAATATTAATTCCAGCAATAATATGATTACAAAGCCACATAGTGGCTTTTAAATAGTCCACCATAAGACCACCAAACAAGTTGTTTTACGCAAAGTGCATCCTAAAGAACAACCTACAAATCTAACGTGGGTATTTCTTCCTCTTACCTATTTGTGGTGGTTAGTTTTAATCTAAGAATTTCAATAGCTTTAAAAAAAAACGCAGTGCGCAGTGCTCTGGAACCTTTAAGACCGCCACTTGCGTCCGTGTTAACCGTGTTAAGGTAATTTGTACATGGTGCCTTAGACGTTGCAGAGGCGACAGCAGTACATATAAAATAACATGTTATCTACAATTTAAACTGCTGTATGTTTTCGTAGTCCGGCCCGGATTTTCTGGGACAAGTTGTTTTTTTTTTCTGATCTCCGCTGCATACCGTCAGCCCGCATCAGCTGGCCCAGTCCGCGGATGCGCTGCAGTGGCTCCTCCACGGGCTGAGTTAAACCACCGGCGGCCAGCGGCCCACTAACCCATGTGCCCACCGGGGAAATCCCCGGTAGCAATGTATGCCAGTCCGCCCCTGACCACCCAGGGGCGGACTGGCATACAAAAAAAATTAAACGAGGGAACGTTTTACCATTCGAGCGCACGTTTTCTGTAATTCAAACCCTACTGGCCTAAGCGCATACATTGCAGATACAAGGAGAGAGGCAGTAACAGTTCCCTGAAACTATATACTTTGATTGTTTAGATTTATGCCACAATGAACAGAGATACGTTTATTAGGTCTTATTTGCTTATGCGTCATGAGGACATTGTAGCTTCACTTGCACAGCGGGGAATCACAATCAGTAAACGGCATCTGAAGCGAATTCTAAGCCTTTTAATGAACATTTATGACGAATTTTAATGTTGCTTTGTGTTTCAGGTTTGAAAAGTACTTTAAAATGCTTGAAATTGTAACTTTGTTTCACAGCAAATATCTGTCTAACTGAACAGGGGTGGGTTTCCCGATAACGAACGATCTTAGAAAGTTACGAACAACTTTAAGAATGACGTAACTTTAAGAACGCCAAATTTACGAGTGTTTCCCAAAAGCCTTCGTAGTCTCCAAATTTACAAACGAGTTCTAAGTAGTTCTTAGTTGACTCCGCCTCTGCAGCTGCACTGGAAAATCTCCGCTAGTCGAAAACCAAACCACCGATTTACATACATATTTTCATAATTACGCCGCAAAAGCAGCATTGGCAAAATGACAATCATAAAAACTAACAACTAATAAGTGTTGACATTTCAAGTATAAGGAAAAAATGAGTAGAACATATTACCTTTGCAATTCTGACCGATCGTAGGCTTTTATCAAGGCTATAAATAGGGCACACAATTAACCTTTCACACGTTATTCAAAACCATGGCAAACAAGCAGAGAAAATGAAACTTTCTGTCGAGTGGACAATATATATATATTATGGCAAGCCGTTCAGGAAAAAACTATATATATAGAATGACTGCTAAGTCTGAATATATGGAATGAAACCTGAGAATATGGAATGAAGTCTGAATATATGGAATGAAACCTGAGAATATGGAATGAAGTCTGAATATATGGAATGAAACCTGAGAATATTGAATGAAAGTCCGAATATGTGGAATGAAACCTGAGAATATGGAACGAAAGTCTGAATATATGGAATGAAAGTCTGAATATATGGGATGAAAACCTGAATATATGGAATGAAACCTGAATATATGGAATGAAAGTCTGAATATATGGAATGAAACCTGACGTCACTTGCGCCATTTTGTGCTTTCAGTTTGTGGTACCAGGTATGGCGGCAGGCTCGTTTGTCGGCAGCATTTTGGGTACCCGGCAGAAATGATAAATGGCAAGAGAGTGATTGATAAGACACTGACCATATACAAACATTGTATGAAAATAATGCTGTACACCGCGACTAATACGAGCACGATACAGAGACATTTTCAGCAGCACCACTACTCAAATCAACATATCTCACTTGGTAGCAGGGACAGAAAGGCGCTTTGGCAAGTTGAGACAGCAAAGGATATCAGGAGCAATGTGGCGATGTTAATATTATTAAAAATCAACATGGCAGTGTAGTTGCAGCAAATTCAGTGACATAGTCAGGCTCTGTTTGCACTATTTGCACTCTGTATTGACAGAGAAAACTTTGTTTTGCACATAATAAAGTGAGTCCCCGCTTAACAACGGGTCTGGTTAACGACGGATCGGAGTTCCGACCGACTTTTTATTTGATTTTGTGCGGTGAGCGGAGGAGCAATGGCAGCACAGTGGAGTGTTGTGCACGAGAACATTGTTCGTTTTTTTCTATACTGTATTTACGATCAAAGCGTATCTAAATCTGGGGTCGCGCTTAACGACAGACTTTTCAGTCTAACACCGTCGTTAAGCGGGGACTCGCTGTATTGTTTGCGCTTGAAAAAAGGAGAAATATTTTTATTTATTTTATTTTAACTTTTATGAAATTTTATTTTAATTTCAATTTGTAGGACAAGTTTATTAAGTTCATGCTTGCATCATGCATGTTAAGAGTTCTAATAAAACATTTCAAAATGTATGTGTAACTCAGTTAAATAAAAGTATGTTGTCCAGTCATATAATTTGTAATTTTAGTTTCCTTAAAATCTCGTCACGTCTCGTTCTCGTGAACCCAATATTGTGTCTCGTCACGTGAGCTGAGTGTATCGTCACACCCCAGGTAGCAGCAATCCTCAGTACGGAGGAGATAATAAACACCCTGACCAGTGCAAGAGCTATGGTGGCATACTGCTTACAAGCAGAATAAATAGAACATTTCTCCATAGTACTGCTGGCTAGCATGCTATCAGCGGTGATTAGCTTGATTCGGAGCTGCGGTTTGCAGGGTTGCCACACACGCCATACATCCGATTTCTCACGCTGAAAAAATCTACTTTATTTATCTCTGATCTACATCTATGATTCAATGAGTTACTAGTTCGCTCTGGCGCCAACCACTGGCGATCGATTGATATTTCTCCTTTTTTCAAGCGCAAACCATACAGCGAGTCCCCAATGGTGTTAGACCGAAAAGTCCGTCGTTAAGCGCGACCCCAGATTTAGATACGCTTTGATCGTAAATACAGTATAGAAAAAAACGAACAATGTTCTCGTGCACAACACTCCACTGTGCTGCCATTGCTCCTCCGCTCACCGCACAAAATAACATAAAAAGTCGGTCGGAACTCCGGTCCGTCAACCAGACCCGTCGTTAAGCGGGGACTCACTTTATTATGTGCAAAACAAAAAGTTTTTCTCTGTCAATAGGCTACAGAGTGCAAATAGTGCAAACAGAGCCTGACCAAGTATGTCACTGAATTTGCTGCAACACTGCCATGTTCATTTTTAAGAATATTAACATCGCCACACTGCTCCTGATATCCTGCTGTCTCAACTTGCCAAAGCGCCGTTCTGTCCCTGCTACCAAGTGAGATATGTTGATCTGAGTACTGAGCTGTGGTGGTGCTGTAAATGTCTCTGTATCGTGCTTTTACAAACGAGCCTGCCGCCATACCTGGTACCACAAACTGAAAGCACAAAATGGCGCAAGTGACGTCAGGTTTCATTCCATATATTCAGACTTTCATTCCATATATTCAGGTTTTCATTCCATATATTCAGACTTTCATTCAATATTCTCAGGTTTCATTCCATATATTCAGACTTCATTCCATATATTCAGACTTTCATTCCATATATTCAGACTTTCATTCCATATATTCAGACTTTCATTCCATATATTCAGACTTCATTCCATATTCTCAGGTTTCATTCCATATATTCAGACTTAGCAGTCATTCTATATATATAGTTTTTTCCTGAACGGCTTGCCATAATATATATATATATAAGGCCTGTGTTGAAAAAATCGATTTTCCGATTCAGAATCGATTCGCATATGATGATCTGATAATCGATTCGTACGTCCAAAGATCGATTTTTTAGTTAACTTTTACCCCCGCCTCGTCACTGAATTCACGCAGGCGCGCTCGGTCTAACTATCTGTAAAACAACATGGCGTCGGACAGTGACGGTAACGACGATAGTCAAATCGGCAATCTAAAAACAGAAGGTGTCAGTGACCATTTACAGTTAGTCCATGTCACTGACAGTTTACCCAGTGTTTTTACAGTTTAAAAAAGTTAAAAATGCTCTTGTAACGTTGGGCGCAAGGCGATGGACGAGACAGAATCCTTTGCACTTTCCAAATCGTTACATTTACCGAAGCGCAGACAGCGCACATAAAACACGTTTACATAGAACATGTGTGACTCAAACAACGACGAGCACAGGACACTGCGCGAGCACAAATTAAATAGACAAACCACATCAACCCCACGTGATGACGAGACGAGCCACAGGTAAGGATTATCACAAGACGCACCCGCGGAGATCCACAGACGCAGACAACGTTAACACACGCCCAACAGGGAGGGGACCGTAACGTGACAGTTCTGTTCTTATAATCTCACTTTAAAGAAAAATACACGTTTACATTTTATACTTTCAGTTTATTAAGTGTGAGCACTTTAAAAATAAAAATGCATTTGGTAGCAACAGCTTTTGGGTGATGTAACGGGGCTCGCGCCACGGAGCGAGAGGACGGACACAAGTGCTGAGAAGAGCGAGATCTATTCAGGGGAATACCGTATTCATCGTCGGATAGCCAGGCAGGGTCGATAACAGGAGGGCAGTCCGTAAAACAGGCAAAGACAGGCATCACAAGACAGGGGGCACGGAAAACAGGAGAAACACGAAAACGGTCAGGCACAGAGAACAGCGGTGGGATAAACACGATCACAAATGAATTCAAAATACCGGACAAAGGACAAGGGAGACTCAGGGGCTTTTATACACAGAACTAAACTAGGGACAGGTGATGACAATGACACAGGGGCGTGGTAACAAACGAGGGATTCATAAAACTAACGAGCAGGGCGGGACAAACGGGCAAGAACACAGACACGAGGGAACCCAGAGTGACAGCTAGGAGAGGGGGCGTAGCCGCACGTGACAGGTGACTTCTTAATTATTTCAATCATAATAATAATAATGCACTGGTTAGTGTCCCAGTAGGAGTCCACTGTTGCAGATATAGACACCTCAAAGATGCCCTCTGTTTATTGTCCTGGATTACCTTTCTTGAAGGTAAATTTATGATGACCCTTTTCACCAGTCTTCCAGCCATCAGTAACTACCAACTATCAGTAACTATTTGCTGATTAATATTGATATAATACTAGTTTTAACATGTTGCTTCTGTACATAGTCAGGAAACAGCTCAAATACATTTTTAATATCACTAAACCCTGAATTGGATCGAATCGGATCGAATCGATTAAATCGGATTAAATCGAAATAAATCGATTCTTAATCTTCAGAATCGGAATCGGATCGATTCTTGGAATTTGAATCGATACCCAGCCCTAATATATATATATATATATATATATATATATATATATATATATATATATATATATATATATATATACATATCTTTTTGCTGCATGGCGAAGCAATGCTTTAGTAACAGCATGCACACATTTATGTCAGCTTTGCTTAGTCCGTGGGCATCACCAACAGTCTGCAGAACAGTCTGTGGCATAAAATCGGAGGGCTGTCAGTAACTGCGTCGTGGAGCAACTCTGAAGAGCTGCTATGTTCATCACACAAGCACAATTGCTAGCCTTAATCCAAGTTACTTATATGTGCTACCGATTAATCAATCCATTTTATTGGTTAAGTTAAAACAAGCCTAATAGGCCAACTTGTATCCATTTCTTTGCAAAGAATACATTAATTTTGAGTCTGAAACACTGTTGACTGCACGATGACGAACGGAGAGACTTAATTAAATATCGGGAAGATATATACTTTTTTTGTATGGGATGTTGTTTGCTGTGACATATTATGATGTGCCATTTCAAAAGAAGGGCCCTTCAAATTGTAGTAGTAATGTTTTTTGTAATGTTTTTTGTTTTTCTTAGTTTGTAACTCCATTTTATCAAGCCAACAGATTAAACATTGCTTCATTTGTTTTTCAGGTGCTGTACATATGATGACAAATTTTTCCTAAATTTGGTTAAGAACATTTTAAATGAAGAGATCCAAATTACCCGTGTCGGATTCTGCTCTAAGGAGGAGAGCTAGAGTAGATTACCAAATGACAGTTTAAAATCTTGAAGAAGGGATGTGTGTAAATAGACAGACACCTGAAGCCACAGGTAAAAGGGATAGGACCAGTAGGGAAGAGTTCAGACTTCAGGGTATGGCTGAGGAAATCCATGTGCATGCATGTTCACACAGCACAGGTGAATATTCATCTGACAGCATTAGAGATTCTGCAGTCAAAGGTGATGTACACACCGTCTCAGTAGGTAGTATGTGTTGTAATTACTATGATATGACTGAGTCTGATGACAGCCAGAAAGAAATATCAGAGACTGAGGAGACTGAAAGTCTAAGACATCGCCTATCAAATTGGGCCTTAACCTATGGTGTGTCTCATATTGCGCTTACTGCCCTTCTGGCCATATTGTGTTTCTACCATCCTGAGCTGCCTAAAGATGGTTCATTTATTTTGCATTTATGTATTTGTTCTCACACATAGGTTTCTGCTTTGTCATCTGTTGGGGGACTAGATACAAAGAAAGTAACCTGGAATATCCTGGGACGCCTCTTCTCTTGCAGTGTTTCAAAGAAAATAAACTGGAAAGGGGTCAATGGGAAAAAAGCATTCCACAAAATGGGGAGCAAAACTATACTAATACGTAAGTATTAATACAAGTATTTGTTAATTTAGGATTTGAGAAAAAAGAAAACAAAAGATGTACTGTTCAGTCATTCAGTACTTTATTCCCCATATGTCAGTACGTGTTGCAAGGGTACAGAGTAAGAGTTTGTTTGAGACCAACAGAAGATAAGTACTAAAAGACTGCAAACAGTTTAGTTGTTTTGTGTGTGGATAAATTTAGGCATATAATTATGGTTATTATATAGTGTATTTGTATATAGTTAGACCATTTGTTAGAGCATGAGTTTTTGTTCAGTGTACTGCTGCAAGTTGCTGATTATTCTGTGCATCGTTTACCAGGGTTTGCCATTTGATCTATAGAAAATGTTGTTTTGTAGGGATTCCACGTTGAAAATAGATGTACCAAATCACATGTTAAATGTTAAAATGTGTTACCAAATTATTAATTGCATGTAAACGTGAATAGTCTAGTAATATGTGCTGGCCTGTCTACTCTCACTTTTTTTTTCAACAATTTATTTTTAACTCCTTCCTTTTTCTTTTTGTTGTATTAGCTGTGGTTAATATTCTGTTGTCCAGCACTGCTTTCTCATTAATTTGTGTTTGTGTTTAGGTTCTGTTCGGAAATGTCCAACTTCTGCAGGAGCAACAGACACTGAAATAACTCATCATGCCATCAGATGGTTCAACTTGTCCTGTGACCGAGGGGGTGGACGGCAAGAACGCAACAAGCAGTGAGAATGTCCTGTGGGGGTGTTTATACACAGTCATACCAGAATATTACACTGATATGTATGTGTGTATTACAAAAATAAATTTGGTTAAAAAAAAAGAATGTTTTATTTATTGTTTATTTGTTTTTATTCAAATTGTGGAAGTGAAAGGACAGAACTATCAATAGTACAAATAAAAAATGATTGATTACATTTATTCAGAATTTTTAATGTTTTAAAACTAATTAAATAAATATTGCATTGCATTTCAATTTGGTTGAAAAATATTTAACATTGATATAGTTCATATTTTAAAACATACTAAAATAAACATTACTTTCCATAGTAAGTTTAGTTAAAGTATTGTGTTTGTATTTTAGAATCTAGTATGGAAATTATTTTCTACATATTTTTAAATGTAATTGTGTAAAGTATTGCATTAATAAGTGTAAACTAGGGAAAGCATTATATTATATTTTACTAGAACTAGATAGGTAAGATAGCTTGATGTTAATTTTTCCTGTCTTTTGCCCTTCATATATTGCTGTTTCTTCTGTCAGCAAACCTGATTCAAGTAATTAGTTAATTAAACAGCCGTTTCAGCCATTTACATGCGTGTATTAAAGCAGTGGAACCTCAATAGACTGCAGAGCAGGGCGTCGCCAGGACTGCATTATAGTAGTAAGCACACCGTTATAAACGCGCAGCTGAATCGCAGCTGATCCGGAGCCGGTCGGCGGATAGTAAGCGGTAAGTGGATCTGAGCCGCATTTGGACCGAAGGAACACAAAAACTACAAAGATCTGGCGTGGTGCCGGTCCGGTGTCATTCTGAGTCCGTACGCCAGATCCATACTGAGACTGGACCGTTGTGCGTTCGGACGAAGGCAAAACGGACCTGGCCCGGATTTTATGACAGTTACTGCCCAGATCCAGGCCGAATGCATTTTGCTATCTGGGTCCGTATCTTATCACTGGTAACGACGCGGCTTTCCTCTCACTCAGTCCCGCAGCTTCACAGTGCTTTAAACGGTGTGGACGCTGAGCGTCTACAGAATTCAATAGCGAAGCAAAGAGTGCAGCGAAACGAGACGAGTCATTGGATAAATGCTGGACTTTGTCCCGCCCATCGGACGCTCAGCGTCTTTGAGTGTCTATGGGGCAGTGGGCCGGCCTCGCTCAGCTTCTGCATGATGATTGGATGATCTATCTGAGGCTGAATCCCCTTTTGATTGACAACGAAATTAGCGAATCAGTGATATTTTGGTGTAAACCTCCGCGGGAGCATTTAATCTTAAATGTTTTTTCATTCTGTTCCGAGTTGAACCGGAGATTTTCCTAATCTTCTTAGCGGCATTTTCTTCATTAAAAACGACTAGCGACAAATCGAGCTTCTATTTCTGGTGGTTTTTGTTGTAGCTGCTTGTGTTTGGAGACTGACTTCTATCACTATTTCTGACTTCTTTCGCAGTTTCTGTCCCGCGGGTGCTGCTGAAAAGGAATGGAGGGTAGAATTTACGTATAGCCTAAATAAACCGACACATTTTAAGATGTAGGAGCTTCCCCTGAAAGACCAGCATCCAGGAAACAGCTTTCATTTTGTTGATTTGGATACTTAAAAAAACTAACAACGATAAAACTAGCAAGTACTTCAGAACAAAAGAAAGACAACAGTAGTGGACTGTTAATATAATTTAAACATTGAATAGACATCACTCATTTCACATTGAAAATGCAGTAAACAGTACAAGAACATATTCTATTGTGCGACACCCGCTTGCTTACATTAAAAAAATTACGGACAGCCTGTTTAACAGAAACACTTCAGTCTTATCTCTCTAAATCAAAGTTACATCTATATCAATAAAACTCATTTTTACATTGGTACCACATAACACGACACATAAACATTCAGTAAAACGTAGTTGAAAGACTCAGGCCGACACACTACTTCAAGCGGTTGGCGTTACTTAGCAACGTCTCTGTCCGTTACAGTTTCAGTTGGGCTGGGTGACGTCATGCGTGCAATTATATACATCAGGGGTGTCAAACTCATTTTCACCGCAGGCCACAACAGCATAATCGTTACTAAAGCCCCCCGCACACAGCGAGCAACTAGCTGAGCAAACGGTTACGCGTGCCCGTTTGCTCAGCTAGTTGCTCGCCGTGTGCGGACGCTTGAGACAGAATTCTGTGCCTCTTGAGCCTGTGAGACATTTATCTAACGTCTTTGATATTTTCTGGCACGCGTGCCCGAAATCTCACCGTGTGCGCTCGGCTGAGCAATTTGGCTCAGCAACTTTTCGTCACCAGCCAATTGGAAGCTCGCTTGCCGTCACATGACACTTCGGCGTTTACGCCGTTAACGGCCATCACTAATCAAAAGTAAAGAAATAAGTTGAACAGATAATAAATGAGATATAAGATGAGACAACAACCATGAGATATAAGATAGTTAACATGGCTTATTACATCGAATTTGGCGATAGAATAATAAAATAATAATTTAATCAATTCGGTGTAGGGTTGCCACCTGTCCCGGTTTTTCTTCTTTTTAATATTAGGTCTCGGCAAAAAAATTCATTTAATGTCCTGGTTTTCACTAGGTTAGTTCAAACGACTATTTAGACTGTTTCTGCACACTTTAAATCTGTCTTTTTTTTCTCGCTGTGTCCATTTGACACCCCCGGTAACATTTTACGCCACCCCCCCCCCCCCTCCGTCAACAATTTACACTCGCCACCCACCACCCCCCACTGTGTCAGTATGACAGTGTCCTTGTTTTTTGTCAGACAGGCAACCCTAATTCGGTGTCGTCAGTATATGGTGTCTCAACCAAATAAAAATGCTGCTATGTTTCATAAAGACATGTTTCACGACACCGAATTGATTAAATGATTATTTTCTTGTTCTATCGCCAAATTCGATGTAATAAGCCATGTTATCTTAAATTTCATGGTTGTTATTATTTGTTCAACTTCTTTCTTTACTTTTGATTAAGCCTGGTTCACACTACACGATTTTAGGCTGGTTTTTCAGTCGCCGACTGATCGCCGACAAAAACTGTGGTCGGAGGCGAATCGGCGATCACTTGTCGCTCGCTCAGTCGTGTAGTGTGAACTGCTGAAAGACGCTGAAAGACGCTCGCCGAGCCGTCGCCGACTGGTCGCAGACGACTGGCAGATATCTAGCATGTTTAATATCTAGCAGTCGGCCACTGCGAGTCGGCAGCAGCGTCTAGCTACAGCCAATGGGAACGCGGAGAGAGAACCGCGGCACCGCTGAAGATATCTCTGAAGAATGTAAAAAACTTTCAAGAATGCTTTCAAAACAGTAACCCAGCAAACACACAAAATCCTCACCTTTCTTACAACTTTACTACAACACTGTGTTTAAGTTATTGTGACAGCACTGGAGAAATAGTGCGATTGATTATAACTATGTTCACTGCAACAGAGAGATGAAATAATTCTGGCAACTTGGGACTATGGAGTGTTTAAACGGTAAAAAAAATAAATAACAATAACGAAAATGTGGAGTACATGTACATTGTTTTTTCTTCTACGTGGTGTTGCTGGTTCTGGCGAGAGTTTCGTGTTCTCGTGTTTTTGGACGGCAGCCAGATGAGTCGGCGATTCCCCAGTCGTGTAATTCGTGAGCCCGCGTCGCCGATCAGTCATGTAGTGTGAACGCCACAACAACTGAAAGACTCGCGATTACAGCACGACCAGTCGTGTAGTGCGAACGGCACAAAAACCTGACGACTGAAAAGTCGTGTAGTGTGGACCAGGCTTTAGTGATGGCCGTTAACGGCGTAAACGCCGAAGTGTCATGTGACGGCAAGCGAGCTTCCAATTGGCTGGTGACGAAAAGTTGCTGAGCCAAATTGCTCAGCCGAGCGCACACGGTGAGATTTCGGGCACGCGTGCCAGAAAATATCAAACACGTTAGATAAATGTCTCACAGGCTCAAGAGGCAGAGAATTCTGTCTCAAGCGTCCGCACACGGCGAGCAACTAGCTGAGCAAACGGGCACGCGTGACCGTTTGCTCAGCTAGTTGCTCGATGTGTGCGGGGGGCTTAACGGAGGGCCATATGTAACTTATAAATGTACCTACTGTTAAATACTTCTGAATTTATTGCTTATTCAAGTTACAAATATTACAGATATATTTTATGCATACATATTTTATGACTCAGTGGTAGCATCTGCACTTTTCTATGCTGTGGCCTGCTGGGGGGGTGGATGCACTGAAAGGGACAGGAGCAGGATCAACAAACTGGTGCGGAGGTCAAGCTCTGTGCTGGGATGTCCTCTGGAGTCAGTAGTGGTGGTGGGTGAGAGGAGGATGCTAGCAAAACTATCATCCATCATGGACAACACCCACCACCCTCTGCATGAGACCGTGGGTGCGCTGAGCAGCTCCTTCAGTCAGAGACTAATACATCCTCGCTGCAAGAAGGAGCGCTTTCGCAGGTCCTTCATCCCAACAGCAGTTAGACTCTATAACACACCATGATGTTATGAGTCACTTGGACACTCTACCTCACCACCATCAGTATGCACACAGGGCACTTTTTTACACACAGAAACATACATTTATTTATTTGTAAATTATTTATTTATTTATACATAAGTGTTACTTTTCATGTATATGTGTATATGTATATTATGGAGTCAAATTAGGGTCTTTAATGGTGACGAAAAAAAATAATATCGCAAATATAAGATTAGCATTTTGCATTTTACGTTCCTAATTTGTTTCTGCAATACTTTCCCTCTTTTGCGTTTCTTTCTTTTCTTTGCGTTTCACATTTTATGTTGCTGCTTTTTTTTGCAATACTTTCTCCCTTTTGCGTTTCTTTCTTTTGTTTGCGCGTCACTGCTTTTCTTTGCGTCTCGCATTTTACGTTCATAATTTTTTTTTGCGCTTCTCTCTTTTCTTTGCTCCGGTTTTACCCTCTGTGTGGGGGCCGGGAAAGAGGCGTGGCCAAGAGCGAAAGGCGTGCTGTGAACGTTCAGCGTCAGTTCAGCTTCCTTCCACTCGCTGAACTGAACTGCTGCTGCAGCGCATCTGGTGTGTTAAAGGAAGAGAGGTCGGGTGTGTGCGAGGTGGTGGCACATTTCAGGGCATTGTTTTTATTCGCTCAGGTTTTCAAAAGATCATTTCAAACCGACCTCAGTAAAATGTTAATAATAATAATAATAATATTAATAATATATATTTTTTAAACGAAGTTTTAAAAGGGCACTTTCGTTGATAAAGGGCAGAGTTGGTGGTGCTTTAGCACCTGATGTCTATGTCTGCACGCATATACCTGTGGTCCAGCTGGGCGACCTGCCATGATAAATTGCCGCGCTGTGTGACGGTTCAACTGATGACGCTGAACGTTCACAGCACGCCTTTCGCTCTTGGCCACGCCTCTTTCCCGGCCCCCACACAGAGGATAAAACCGGAGCAAAGAAAAGAGAGAAGCGCAAAAAAAAATTATGAACGTAAAATGCAAGACGCAAAGAAAAGCAGTGACGCGCAAACAAAAGGGAGAAAGTATTGCAAAAAAAAGCAGCAACATAAAATGTGAAACGCAAAGAAAAGAAAGAAACGCAAAAGAGGGAAAGTATTGCAGAAACAAATTAGGAACAAAATGCAAAACGCTAATCTTATATTTGCGATATTATTTTTTTTTCGTCACCATTAAAGACCCTAATTTGACTCCATAGTATATCTATAGATATAAAAGGTATGTAAAATTCTCTTGTCTGTAACACTGCGGTAACACGTGAATTTCCCCGTCGTGGGATCATTAAAGTTCTATTCTTCTATTCTTTGCGTAAATGTAAAAAAACATAAATAAATAACATAAATCCTTTAAATTTGTTAGGTTATGAAACCCACATTACTCCATCAATCAACGATCAAATTATCCAAGTGAATAAAGAAAGAAATAAAGAAAAATCACATTTACTTTGTTCAAAACTTGAAATATTTAATTATTGTGAAAATAGCGATTGCTTCAAAAACACTTCCTCTGAAAAAGACTGAAGCGCGGCGATTTCTTTAGCCACAACAAAGCAGCTTTTACTGCCGTTTCGTTTGTGGTTGTGAACACATTCTGCTGCGAACGCAGTTTGCTTTTTAATTCATTGACAATTCGTCGTTTTTCTTGATGGTTAATTTTGGCATACTTAGCTCCGTGTTTGGTCACAAAATGCCGACATATTGTAGGCTACTCTTTGACATCCGCCACCGCTTCATACCCGTTTTTCTCCTTGAGGTGCAAACATCGCTTTCCCACCCTTCTTGAAACACCCTTCTATCTGCATCAATGTTTCTCTTCCTGGACATTTTGGGATCATTATTTATATTTTCCAATTACTGTTATTGGGAAAATCGCATCGATATGGAAACACTGCAGTGTCGAGATGCCGTCACTTCGCGGGTAACATAATCGTGGGAAATGTAGTTTTTGCTCACTTTTTCTCACGGGGCACATAAAATGACGCGGCCACATTTGGCACCTGTGATATACATGCACGAGGAAACTGTCATATACTACCTCTCACGACAGTGCCACCTACTGGACACTTAAAATAACATGCGAGGCAAAGAAGACTGATGACCACTTCACATGGAAGTAATAATATTTAATATATATATATATATATATATATATATATATATATATATATATATATATATATATATATATATATATATATATATATATGGATGTTTTAGACCAGTATAGAAGAAAAGGCATTAATAATAATCACGTGGTCTCTCATTTCCTGAGCCTTTTGAAAAAAAGTTAGTTGAAAAAAATTTAAATTACTGTCATTTACAATACTGTAATGAATGTCTTCTTCCCCTGTCTAAATTTACTGTTATTTACAAAAAATTAATTGAATGAACTGTCTTGATTTAGTGTTGTTTAGTTTTATTAAAACTATCTCCTGCAACTACGTATGTTTCCAACTTTTCCTTGAACTTGCACCATTTATTTGTACTTCAACACCTTTTTCCATAACTATAAAAGGTGTTGAAATATGAGTAAATGGTGCATGTATTGTATAATATCTGTGTCCTATGCGTTGTGATGTTAATGTGTTAACGGAGCTACTGTTTGTATGCAAGACAAATTTCAGATTTGATCTGACAATGAATATCATCATGATCATCATTACTTACAAGTACAACCCTATTGACCAAACCCCCTTACTTGTATATTTATTACAACAATTTCTGTTCTATGTGTGTTTTGTAACCATGTTATTTTTTGCCTTAACCTGTACTGTCCAGTCATCTTCCTGCAGGATCATTGATCTGGAGATCAATTCTGGAGATAATTCATTCAGGATCCAATCAATTGCTTGCATGCAGAACACTGGTAGACTCCACCTGTCTCAGGCCAAGAGCACCATGCTGACTGACAGCACCACGGCCACGGTAGCCCCACAACACAGCAGCAGCATCACGGGTAGGCAGCCATGGCAGGTGCACAAGCCACCGGGTGCCTCCTCATCTATAGACAGGAGTGACAACGAGCTGCTGCCACTGCTGAGTGAGGCGTAGAGAGGCCCGCTCGCCTCCACCGTCCAGGGCAGCACGTTCACCTTCAGCTCCATGTCCTGCAAGGTGCAGTACACCCGTGCCATCTCCTCCTCCAGCTGAGTCTGCTCCAGGTCCTCTGTACTGGATGCCTGCATGCTGGCCACCGCCTGCATCTCTGGCAAGATCAGGGCACGGGCTGCTACTTTAGCCATGCCTCCTGCATGTCATAGACAATCAGCCGATCAATCAATTGATCAAACAGGCAAGCAAACATACAATGTCCCTCAAAACAGAAAAAAGCTTTACATAAATTAAACCCAACACTTATCCACTTTAATAAATGTTATTGATGTTACAATTCATATGATGGAGTGTGGGGAGAGAACATATGGAACTTCTTGGATCTAAACATGCTATACATACATAGACTATATTGCCAAAAATATGTATAAAATTAAGCACCTAATCATGCAGACACATTAGTGAAAGAATGGGTCACTTTCAGGAGCTCAGTGAATTCCAGTGTGGAACTGTGATAGGATGCCACCTGTGCAACAAATCCAGTCAGGAAATTCCCTCACTCCTTTACATATTCCACAGTCAACAGTCAGCTGTATTATAAGAAAATGGAAGTGTTTGGAAGCCGCAAAGTGGTAGGCCATGTAAACTGATGGCGCAACTTCAGCGGATGCTGAAGTGCATAGTATGAAGAAGTTGCCAACTTTCTACAGTGTCAATCACTACAGACATCCAAACTTCATGTGGCCTTCAGATTAGCTCAAGAACAGTGCACAGAGGTCCATGGTCGAGCAGCTGCATACAAACCATACATGACCAAATGCAATGCAAAGCATCGGATGCAGTGGTGTAAAGCACGCCGTCACTGGACGCAGTGGAGGCGTGTTCTCTGGAGTGACAAATCGCGCTTCTCCATCTGGCAATCTGATGAACAAATTTGATGAATGGCACTTGTAAAGTGCCAAGTGTAAAGTTTGGTGAAGGGGGGATTATGTTGTGGGATTGTTTTTCAGTAGCTGGGCTTGGCCCCTTAGTTTCAATGAAAGGCATATTTTGGACAATTCAATGCTCCCAACTTTGTGGGAAGAGTTTGGAGCTGGCCCCTTCCTCTTCCAACATGACTGTGCACCAGTGCACAAAGCAAAGCAAAGCAAAGCCTTTGGGATTACTTAGAGTGAAGACTGAGAGCCAGAATGGTCAAAAATCCCCATAAGCCAGGGGTGTCAAACATACGATCCGTGGAGGCCAAGTGCTGGTAACTGTGACGGGCAGGGTGAGCGAAATAAAAAGGAAGCCAAGTCTCAGGGGAAAAGGATGGTTTAATATGAAAAGTGCGCAAACCAAAAACCCGTGACTTGATCCAAATGAAGGATATAATAACTAGCGGTCAACTGGTACAAAGACAAGACATATATAGACAAACAAACGACCCTCAGGTGAGACGGATTGCAGGCCCCGCCCAACTGAGGGACAAACACGACAACCACAACACCAGGGGGCTATTCCAGAAAGCGGGTTTAACAAACTTTAAACTTAACACTGAACTCTGAGTTGTCTTACCCCGATCTGACATACTCAGAGTTTTCGGTTCCAAAACGGCTGATCGGAGTTAAAGTAATCAGGGTCGCTCAACTCTGAGTATGTTGACCCAGACAGAAGCACGTTCACGTGTAACTATAAAAGGCATTCTTAATGGAACACAGATAAATAAGATTTATCATGGAGTTAAATGCGAAAATCAGCCGAGCATCGTATTTCACACCACTGTAGCTTGAAGTATTAATGACTGTGTATGCAGAATATTTAGATATTATTACACGTAAATGTAATACTGTGGAAGCAGCTAGAGACAGGCAGTCAGCATGTCAAAAAATCAATTAATCAATCAAATTTTATTTATATAGCGCTTTTTACAACAGTTGTTGTCACAAAGCAGCTTTACAAGTGTCTGAGTCCTAGCCCCCAGTGAGCAAGCCAAGGGCGACAGTGGCAAGGAAAAACTCCCTAAGGGCATGAGGAAGAAACCTTGAGAGGAACCAAGACTCAGGGGGGGAACGCATCCTCTTCTGGCCGATGCCGGTCACCATGCCAATGACAACAATTTAGACAGAAGAACAATTTAGACATGTAAGGGATAATGTCTAAATTGTCCATAATTGCCAACAGAGTTAATGCGTGAGTGAAATATATATTTTTATATTTAGCAGAAGGGTGCAATTATATTATTATATTCTCCAAATTTATAATACTGTATTGATGTCACGGTCACAGCTCCGGACCCTTCCCTGTGGGCGTGCCGTTTCGTTGTCTGCGTGTCGTTATGTCCATGTATGTACTTCCGTGGGTGTGGGTTGTTTGTGAGCGTGTTCGTAGTCGCACCTGTGCCTTGTCTCGAGATCACTTGGGTAGGTGTTCGCCACCTATTTAATGTGCATTCGCGCAACGTCTTGTGCTTGTCTTTGTCTGAGTTTACACGTTGTGAGTGTTACGTGTTTCTTCGTGCGCTGTCTTGTGCAACACGTTTAAATAAAGCAGTGACGTCGGTTGCTAAAACCAAGGATCCGTGTCTCGTCCTTCACGCTGCACCCGTTGTTACAATTGAGGTTTAAAATATTTTTTAAATTGAAAACTTACTAATTCCAGGTCTAATCTGAGTGGTGTGAAACACACATGGCATCAGATAAATATGAAGTAGGCCTATAAGAATATAGTACAAAGTGGTATGGTTGTACATAACTATATCTTATTCTTAAAATATATTCTAAAATATATTTATTTACAGGAAAAATGAAATAATGAAACTTAACAGTCAATTTGACAGTAATGTATATTAAAAGGTTACATGGTGGGGGGGGGGGGGGTGGTTTCAATGTTGTGTAAAATCGCACTAGGGTTTGCAATGATTTAACTATTACACTGCATGTGAACAACTAGCAAAATTACCGCAGGCCTGCTCTGTTCACATTTGTTGTACAGTGTGGAATCATACACGGTGTCACGGTCACAGCTCCGGACCCTTCCCTGTGGGCGTGCCGCTATGTCGTCTGCGTGCTGTTATGTCCATATTAGTAGTTCCATGGGTGTGGGTTGTTTGTGAGCGTGTTCGTAGTCTCACCTGTGCCTTGTCTCGAGATCACGAGGGTCTGTGTTAATCACCTATTTAATGTGCGTTCGCGCAGTGTCTTGTGCTCGTCTTTGTCTAAAGTTCATGCCCGTGCAAGCATACGCGTCTGCGTGCTTGCACCGTTTGTGCTGGGCTTTACGTGTTTGTCATAAATAAACGTTGTATGTTGCACCTTGCAACGCTCGTTGTGCATCCTTTCTGCGAGCGTTACAGAAAGACGAGCCCCTACAATGCCAGGATACATGTCGGCACGCAAGAAGGGCAAGAAGAAGGCTAAACGACGTCACGCCTCTTCCCCTGCGCGTCGCCACGAGGTACCAGACCCGGAGGAGGTGATGCTGCAGGACCCCGTCTGCGCGTGCCTATTGCGCCAAGTTCAGGCGGCGGAGGACGAGGAGGAAGCGGAGTACTTCCGACTGGCCGCGAGCAGGGTATGGAGCGAGAGGCACTGAGCAGAAGGGACCTTCCCCCCGGCGGACCTGGAGGAGACTGAACCGTTTATGGTGGGGGTAGGCGCCTTTGCCCTCACTCCCCCCGAAGATGAGTTCGGGAGTGAGGACTCCGGAGAGGAGGAGAGTGAGGGTGAGACCAGCTGCCCTTCCCCCACGTCAGAGGCTTCCCCGACGTCAGATGAGGAGAGGGAGACCAGCCCCACGCCATCAGTCTACTCCGCGCCGACCATGTACTACGGCGAGGAGAAGGAAGACACCAGCCCTCCGCCGTCTGAGTGGTCAGAGTACACTGAGCACTCCGATGACGAAGAGAAGGAGGTCACCAGTCCCCCTCCGTCGTGGTACTCAGCCCCGTCAGGAGAGGAAGAGCAGGGCGAGGAGAGTGAGGGGGAGAGTCTCCGGTCAGCGAGTTCGCTCCTGACCATTTAAAAAGGGGATAGGAGTGGACCGGACAGTCCGCCCACTTCGGTGAGTAGGGACTCCTGTGGGGAGGAGCCCATGGACCACTCCCGATGCGAGACCCCCGCACAGTCCATGGACTGGAGCGTGGCCGAAGAGGAGATGCCGGCGATGGACACCACCCCCGATACCGGATCCGGAGGAGGCTGGCCTGGCGGAGGAGTGAACCGCGGACCCGCCGGTCGCGCTGCACCTCGCGCGTCCGCCAGATGGGCCACCCCCAAGCGGTCGACCAGTCGCGCTGCACCTCACGCGTCCGCCAGATGGGCCACCCCCAAGCGGTCGACCAGTCGCGCTGCACCTTGCACGTCCGCCAGAGGTGCCGCCCCCAAGCGGTCGACCAGTCGCGCTGCACCTTGCGCGTCCGTCAGAGGTGCCACCCCCAAGCGGTCGACCAGTCGCGCTGCACCTTGCGCGTCCGCCAGAGGTGCCGCCCCCAAGCGGTCGACCAGTCACGCTGCACCTTGCACGTCCGCCAGAGGTGCCACCCCCAAGCGGTCGACCAGTCGCGCTGCACCTTGCGTGTCCGCCAGCCGTGCGGCACTCGGCGGTGAGCGGGCGGAACAGGCGGGCGGAGTACCGCCATCTACGGCATCTCCAGCCCCCGGGGCTTTCTCGCCGCTACAGGCGTCGCACAAGGCGGGAGGCCTGGTTCCGGGGATGAATGTGTGTGTTCCTGTGATTCTGTCTGTCCCTATGTGTCTCCCGAACCCACTGTTCCCATTTGTGCCCTTCGTGTTTCCTGTACCGGTGTGCGTGTTTGTACTCGTGCCTTTGTTTAATGTTTTCTCCCCTGTCTTCCCAAGGAGGGTGTTTTAGAGCTGTTTGCGGCGGTTTCCACCATCGGGGGAGACGGCTCTCGGAGGCTCGACGTGAACTCGGCGGCTCCGGACCTGCCCTTTGGTGTTGGTTCGGGGCTTTCCAGCTGCGCGGGACGCTCCGGGAGTAGCGAGCCCCTGGTGGAGGGTTCTGTCACAGTCACAGCTCCGGACCCTTCCCTGTGGGCGTGCCGCTATGTCGTCTGCGTGCTGTTATGTCCATATTAGTAGTTCCGTGGGTGTGGGTTGTTTGTGAGCGTGTTCGTAGTCTCACCTGTGCCTTGTCTCGAGATCACGAGGGTCTGTGTTAATCACCTATTTAATGTGCGTTCGCGCCGTGTCTTGTGCTCGTCTTTGTCTAAAGTTCATGCCCGTGCAAGCATACGCGTCTGCGTGCTTGCACCGTTTGTGCTGGGCTTTACGTGTTTGTCATAAATAAACGTTGTATGTTACACCTTGCAACGCTCGTCGTGCATCCTTTCTGCGAGCGTTACACACGGATCCTGGCCATCTGGCTTCAACATTTGTGATGAGGTGGGAGGCATCACATATGATCTTCATGGGGAGTAGAACGGTCAGTTATAACATCTACGTTATTTTTGTTACCATTAAAGTACATTATTCATTAGGGGTTATAAAGGTTAGTACCTGTACATTAATGCTATGGATGGATTCAGGGCCGGAGTCGGCCCCTTTTTCAGCCCGGGAGTTTCATGCCCAAATCCAGCCCAAAATTATTTTCCCTCCCAATCGGCCCAAACTAGAGACTGACATGAGCCAGCCCATCGGGAATTCTTCCGAATCTCCCGATTAGCCACTCCGGCTTGGGATGGATTTTCTGTTTATGTAATCGCCTTCATGTTCTAATGGTGCTGTAATATGTAGCATATGTGGGTTCCATCAATGCAGCCGATCACTCTAGGAAATCCTTAAAATGTAAATGGAGTGAAGTTCATTATATATTGCTTTTCCTTTGCTTAATTTCTTTATTGTCCGTGTGAATTAAAGACAAACCAACGATGCTGTGGAATTCCTCTTTGATGTCCATAACTGGCTTATGCCCAGGAAACACCACAAAAATGGGCACTAGTCGTTTTAATGCCAGACATACTTTTCGGACAGACCGACATACAGTAGCTTTGCTGACAGGTTCCGCATCTCCTACACTATAAAGAAAACTTCCACTAGCAAAAAACGAAGAGGGATGTATAAAAATCTGGAGAAAATTGAGGGCTGATCTGCGATGTGTAATATTTGAAATGTGACGCTTAATAATGTTATTGATGTAAGTAATGGATTGTCCCGAAAAATGATAACGCTCATTGAAAAATAATCCGAAAATGATTTTAGGCCTATGAATATTTGGCGAATAAACTGAGCTTCAATATCCACATGATCCTCGAGGAAAGGACACGTCATGATGACATGTTTGTAACTCTGGTTTAGGTACAAGTTAACCTGCCAGCAAGCAGGTTAGCTTCAGAGCATAAGTTGCTATAGTAACTGACTCAGGTTCTCTCTAAGCTCAGTTTCTGGAACGGAAAACCTCGAGTTTCCGTGAATTCTGAGTTAACTTACCCGGGTATTCTTGGAATACCCCCCAGGACAACTGCCGCTGTGGACGGAGGCGACCAGTAGGGGGCCCACCGTACCATGACAGTAACATGCCACCACCTGTATGGTCAAAGCCCGCCTGGGGGTTCAGTCCAGCCCATGGAATAAACTTGCATTATTAAAGAAGTAACGAATAAACTGAATTGTATTTAAAATCTGCAGTTCCTATATTGTCCGCTAGGGTTTTAGTCAGTTCTAATGCTTTACCCACTTTTTCTGTTGACCCTGGCACTCTTAAGTCTTTGTCAAAAAAGTCAGTAACAGAGTTTTGCTAAGTAAAATATTATTTCTTATGCAAGCCATATGTTATGAGTGTGTTTAAAACACATTTTAAGTGTATGTGTGACGGGCAGGGTCTAAAAACTAAAAAGGAAGCGATCACGCCAAGTCTCAGGGAAAAAGGTATGGAGTCAAATTAGGGTCTTTAATGGTGACGAAAAAAAAATAATATCGCAAATATAAGATTAGCATTTTGCATTTTACGTTCCTAATTTGTTTCTGCAATACTTTCCCTCTTTTGCGTTTCTTTCTTTTCTTTGTGTTTCACATTTTATGTTGCTGCTTTTGTTTTGCAATACTTTCTCCCTTTTGCGTTTCTTTCTTTTGTTTGCGCGTCACTGCTTTTCTTTGCGTCTCGCATTTTACGTTCAAAATTTTTTTTTTGCGCTTCTCTCTTTTCTTTGCTCCGGTTTTACCCTCTGTGTGGGGGCGGGGAAAGAGGCGTGGCCAAGAGCGAAAGGCGTGCTGTGAACGTTCAAACAAACGCGCAAACAAAAGAAAGAAACGCAAAAGGGAGAAAGTATTGCAGAAACAAATTAGGAACGTAAAATGCAAAATGCTAATCTTATATTTGCGATATAATTTTTTTTTCGTCACCATTAAAGTCCCTAATTTGACTCCATAAAAAGGATGGTTTAATTGAAAGTGTGCAAACCAAAAACCTGTGCAATAGTTCCAAATTAAGGATATAATGACCAGCGGTCAACTGGTACAAAGACAAGATATATATAGGCAAACAAACGACCCTCAGGTGAGACGGATCACGGGCTCCGCCCACCTGAGGGACGCACACGACGTAACAAAACAACAACAACAGCCGCTGTGGACGGAGGCGACCGGTAGGGGGCCGCCTCACCATGACAGACCCCCCCACCAAGCCGCACTCCCCTCCACTGGGTGTGTGGCACACAGGGGCTGCACACAAAACACGAAGGGGCAGGAAGGTAGGGACAAGGCAGGGACACTCCCCCTGCAGTCCAGGAGCTGAAACACAAAACATAAAACATTAATTAGCTCACCTCCCTGGGCGGGACCCTGGACCAACTGGCCCGTCAACAACACATAACCACGCCCTGGTCGGTCACAGGGCCCTCACGCCCTAACCGGCCTTCAGCCGGTTAACCCCACAGGTGTGAGGACGAGGAGCTACGGCTCCTTTATTGTCCCTAGTGTATGTGTGTGTGTGCAGGTTACCTCTCCAAGGCGTGGCTACGTCACCTCCTGGACCTACCTCCTCCCAGAGCTGACCCCTGCCTTCTGCTAGGGGTCACCCCAGCCTCCTGGGGAGCCAACCCCTCCTGGGGCCCCTCACTGCAAGGTGGACTCCTCCACCCAACCCAGGAGTGCCAGAGACCGAGGGCCAGAGCACCCCCCGTTGCGGGCTGGGGAGCAGCCCCAAGGGCCTCCTGGTCACCCCGAGCAGGAGGGAGGATCTCCATCCTCAGCAGGAGCTTCTCAGACCGGAGCCCTATGGTCCCCAATCATCCGGGGGCCCCAGCCCTCTAGGGAGGGGCTCTTTATGACCGGGCTCCGGTCACCCCACAACATAAGGGGGCTCCTGCCAGGTGGAGACCCCCACAAGGTCCAGGAACACCGCCAGGGAGAAGCACCTGCACAGAAAACACACACACACTCACACCCAACCACACACCAACACAAAACACAAACTCGCCTCAGACGCCCTCCGTGCCATACCCAGTGGCACGGGACCACAACCGGTCCCCCCCAAACACACATTTAGGGGGGGAGCATGTGTGGAATTACACGCAACATTTCACTTACACGCGAGGACAAAACACACACGCAAATACTAGACAAACAAACAAAAACGGTGTACAAACAAACAGACGGGACCCACAAATGCGCACTCTACATATGCACACACAGTGACTCGCTGCTCATGTTCGCAGTCGCTCCCCACATGAAACACAAGACAAAACGGGGAGCAAGGCGACGGTGAGGAGCGGCACGCGCGTCACACATAAAACATTCAACATGAAACACAGCGAGCACGCACACTGATCCACACATCCGTCAACATGTACACACATTTTACCTCCCACGAAACATGAAGAGTCTTCCCAGGGAAGACGCCCTGGTCCTTGCCGCGCCACAAACACGAAAGCACGGCGGAACTAGCTCTTAAAGAAAAAGAGACTAGCGGCTTCCGAAAGGTGGCTGGTCATTCTGTGATGGGCAGGGTGAGCGACTAAAAAGGAAGTGATCATGCCAAGTCTCAGGGAAAAAGGATGGTTTAATTGCGCAAAATTAAAAGTGCGCAAACCAAAAACCCGTGCAATAGTTCCAAATTAAGGATATAATGACCAGTGGTCAACTGGTACAAAGACAAGACATATATAGGCAAACAAACAACCCTCAGGTGAGACGGATCACGGGCTCCGCCCACCTGAGGGACGCACACGACGTAACAAAACAACAACAACAACAGCCGCTGTGGACGGAAGCGACCGGTAGGGGGCCGCCTCACCGTAACAGTACGGAGTCAGTTCGTGTGTTCAGAATTGCTTCCCAGATGTGGAAAATGTCACTGTTATCAGTTTTAATGCATAATGCACTTAAATAAATGTTAAACTGAGTAACAGTTTTGTTGAAATTGCACATACTTTTCTTAAAAAGTAAAAGTAAAAAGTTGTTCATAATATATTTAGTAAAATGACAATTCGTTTCAAATAAAGATTTTTATAATTTACTTCTTTGCACTAATACAAAGAAAAAAAAATTATTGTTAGTTCCATGTAATTTTTGAATGAATTTACTGGTCTGGCCCCCTTAAGATCCGATTAAGTTGTATGTGGCCCCCAAACCAAAATGAGTTTGACACCCCTGCCATAAACACACTCCTAAACCTTATGGACAGCCTTCTCAGAAGAGTGTTGTTGAACCCTATGGATTAGGAATGGGATGTCACTTGTTCTAGCTGCAAAGAGTGGACTTAAGCTCATGTGTCAGTCAAGAAAGGTGAGCGAATACTTTTGGCAATATAGTGTGTATATATATATTACTTTAAAGTACGTGTGGATTATGTGAAAAATCCAAAGAAAAAAAATCCAAGTGTAAAGTCACAGAGTCATGGCCAGTTACATGGGCACGTGTTTGTGTTCCCTTACCCTGCATACCAGTCTGCACCCGGCTGCTGCTGTTTGTCATAGAGAAACTGTGGCCCATGTGGTAGACCTTGCACATATCTGTGTGAAAAAGCTCTAGGCAGGAAGAGAAGACCACCCACTGCAGCTCAGCTTCCCTCCTCTCCTGGTTGGGAAGGGATCTGTCCCGCAGCCGTGCTGTTAGGTGGTCATGGCAGAACTGGAGAAGTGTCTGGCCACATTTGCATGTCTGTTGAAGCTTATACCTCAGCCTGGCACAGTCTGTGCTGCTGCCCATGCAGGAAGCCAAGTGCCGGTAACATGCCACCACCTGTATGCTCAAAGAAGAAACAGAACATAAATAAAGGCTTTTAGTTACATAGCGAATCTTTGGAAGGTTGCATAAATAAAGCATCATGGGAACATAGGCCAGGAACAACTCCAGACCAGATAATCCAGACCAAAAATTAACATCATAATTAAAAAACTATTAGGCCTACTAATTTTACACATTACAGTAAAAAGTATACTTTTTATTGTAATGTGTAAAATTAGTAGGCCTATCATTGAGCTGATGACACTGTAAAAGATGTCATAGCAGACATCTGCAATATCCAACTGAAATATGTTGGGTTGAGCAATCACACGTTAGAAATTTATGAGCGTCATTTAGTTTCGTTTTTATTTTTGAAATGCACATAAATCTCACAAACATACAGTGATCACACTGAGACTGACAATGAACGCTGACAACACATACGTTGCAAATCGAACACATGACGCAGACCAAACAAGGTGCGATGAATAAAGCGAACAACACTAACGACATAGATGAACACACATACCAAGACACACATGGAAACAGCCATATGTGGACGAACATAAGAACATAGACACATCCGAAGGGAGTTATACTGTGACACATTGCAGTTTGTTATATATGCAGTTTGTTATATACTTCATTGGCTTCAATAGGTCTCACTATTGACCAGATGTGAGTGATCTAGCAAACGCAAGAACTGAATAAGGAAACTGTTCTTTGAGTTTTCAAGCATTTTGTATGGTGTTTGGGTGAAAGCAGTTGCATTTGGTCAAACACTGCAAGGTGTCAAAGCTTCTTAGTTTACCTGAAATATAATTAGACAGATGATATCTTAATTAATTCATAAACTGGTAGGTAATGTAATTGATTGTTGAAAAACATATGAAGTAAAAAGTATGTACATATGTAATTTAACATCATCCTGATAACATTCCACATGATATTGGTATGTGGGTCCAATATTACTAATAATCTGCTTTTCATGAAAGGCCTATTTTAGGATGGGAGGTCTATTTCAGGATGGAATAACTATTTTAAGATGAGAGGACTATTTTAGGATGTGATGTCTGTTTTAGAATAAGAAGTCTATTTCAGCAAGACTGCAAGAGGTTGTCCCCTGATAAGAGGACATGAAATTTTGGGCCGCACTTTGGACACCCCTGCTAAAAAACAAGTGCGGCCCCGCATTCAAATTTTCACTGGCCCACAGCCTCTGTTGACTCTATTGCCAAATGCGGCCTGCGTCCAAATTTCCACCAACCAAAATTCCAACAGTTCTCTATTGACTGCAGCATTTTATATTTCACCTGAAGATGGCAGTGTACAGTAGAACCCCAAAACTCGACCGCTTCGGTACTTGACATATTCGGAGGTCGACGCAAAATTTTGAGAAGTTTTTTTTTCTCGGAGCTTGAACAAAACTTCAGAATCCGACCTGACTCATATGAATTTTGTAAACAGAATAGGCCTACAGTTTGTGCTTCGGTCACATGCTGCTAGTTGGCGTTAGTTGGCGGCAGTGGCGTGCACAGACATTTGGGGGGGCAAGTGCTGGGGGGGTGAAGGGCACTTTTTAGCGCACATGGAACACTTAATTATAAAAAAAATTACAAGCACATGTTGAATGAAATTTGACATTTTATTTTGTAACATTCTCTAAACGTGAGTTTTCAATGTAGAAAAGTCACGCAGCCAACTGATAAAATTCATATCCAATATTAACTATATACAGTCATTGTTAAGTCCTTCAGTTAACTTCTGTTTACCCTCCACTGTCTGCAGGCCTTGTTGCATATATTTTGGAATTACTAACTCAATTTATTTGTATGTGGTCGTCCTCACGTTATCTTTCATTGATTTGGGCTAAAGCGACTAGTTTATCAGGTGACCAGTCGGCTAAAAATGCTTAGTAGTTTGGTGCTGTATGAGACATTTTACTGCACAAGAAAATGATTTCACGTTGGGCTTAGAGGGCAAACGGTAGATTTTACCGATAGAGAAGTCTATCTATGACTGTGCGTGCTGTGCTGAAGACGCTTCCTTCCACTCGCTGAACTGAACTGCTGCTGCAGCGCATCTGGTCAGGGGCGGACTGGCATACATTGCTACCGGGGATTTCCCCGGTGGGCCGCCTGTGGTTTAACTCGGCCCGTGGAGGAGCCACTGCCGCGCACTGCGGCCCCGGCCCGTAGTCACGCTGCTGTTTAACGGTGTTATTACCTCCCCCGCTCCAGTTAGACTAACCTGCTCAGCGCGGCCGTGGACTGATCCTGTAAACACATGAACGAGTTGGACCGGGCCGCGGACTGGGCCAGCTGATGCGGGCTGACGGTATGCAGCGGAGATAAGAAAAAAAACAACTTGTCCCAGAAAATCCGGGCCGGACTACGAAAACATACAGCAGTTTAAATTGTAGATAACATGTTATTTTAAATGTACTGCTGTCGCCTCTGCAACGTCTAGGCAAATTACCTTAACACGGTTAACACGGACGCAAGTGGCGGTCTTAAAGGTTCCAGAGCACTGCGCACTGCGTTTTTTAAAAGCTATTGAAATTCTTAGATTATAACTAACCACCACAAATAGGTAAGAGGAAGAAATACCCACGTTAGAGTTGTAGGTTGTTCTTTAGGATGCACTTTGCGTAAAACAACTTGTTTGGTGGTCTTATGATGGACTATTTAAAAGCCACTATGTGGCTTTGTAATCATATTATTGCTGGAATTAATATTGTCCATATGACAATAAACGCCGTCATATACACTACGTGCCATGCATAGATTCATATACAGTATACACACACACACACACACACACATACATATATATATATACATACACACATACAGAAATTATATATATATATATATATATATATATATATATATATATATATATATATATATATATATATATAGTGGGCCAGTCTGTCAGGAACTCCCAGTCCGCCCCTGCATTAAAGGAAGAGAGAGGTCGGGTGTGTGCGAGGTGGTGGCTCATTTCAAATCATTTCAAACCGACCTCAGTAAAATGATAATAATAATAAAATAAAAAAAAACAAAAAACCGAAGTTTCAAAAGGGCACTTTCGTTGATAAAGGGCAGAGTTGGTGGTGCTTTAGCACCACTTGATGTCTATGTGTGCACGCCACTGGTTGGCGGCGTTGTTCAATGGGTTTTAAAATTTTGAGGGTTTTAAGCTTTTGCTGCATTTCTGTTGTTTTTTTGGGTCTCAAAGACATAACAGAACATCAGAAGAGAAAATGGTCAGAATAACAATAGAGTTGAAAAAGGCGATCATAGAGAAGTATAAAAAGGGCATTCGTGTGACGGACTTAAACATTGTAATTCAACTTGATGGTTGGGATTGGATTAATCATTTTCAGTTATTTCTTATGGGCAAAATTGATTCGGAACTCGACTGCATCACTTCTCGATGCTCCTTCCGGAACGAATTAGCGTCAAGTTCCAGGGTTCTACTGCACACAGCCGCACACATACAGTATGATCCCCACACATATTCACCTGACCAAATCTGGCCTTCACTGCAAAAAGTTTGGACACCCCTGCCTTAAAGTAAATATATTTTTACTGTATGATTGTATAATCAAGTAAAGGTTTGTTACTCCTGTTTGTGTGTCATTCATGAATACATTTAATTCTTCAATATGATAACTTAATGGATTCTGAATGCTAGTATTACTCTATGGACCACCATATTAATACTACAGGACATGTCAGAGATGGACCTCTGAAAATTTTTAATATATGTGTTTTGGTAAATTCTGAATGTTATTTTTTAATTCAGACATATTTATTTATAATTAAACATTTGTAATTCTAAACCAAGTTATGTGAAATAGATATTCTCAATTCACAAGCATAATTGTGAATGAGATTATTAAAAACCTAAAGAATTAACACAACATAATTTGACAAGAAAATCAGTATGATCAATTTACTAAATGAAACCTACCTTCATGAGGGAGTCCAGCATTGCTTGACTCTCCTGGAAGGAATGTGCTGAGGTTCTGTCATCAGCAACTTTGTTATTCGGGAGTAACATAAGATTACTGCTTTTGTTGGCTAAGGCCTGTCCTGGTACATGAAACGGTCTCACACAGCCTCAACTATCCAGCTTCATATCTTCATACCTTTTCTTTTGGGGGTCAAATTGCCCCATGGTCACGCTTACCTCAATATACCTTACCACAAATAAACAACAATGCTTAAAGTTGTTTATATCAACCAGGTAGTTTCGTCCCACACTGTTGAAGCCAGAAAGATCATTGTTTCAAGGAGAGACATGCATGGGATTTGAAGCCTGAGCTGAGAGCTGGGTGTGTTAATCCAGCATCTGTCCCATGTGTGACGCATTCTGAGTGGCTAAGCTCATTATTTGCTGCTGAGAGTAGCAGTGATGTTGTAAACTACTTACTGCCTCCAACAACCAATTGACCACTGCTACCCTTGTACTTTTTGTGTTAAATTCTTGTATACTGATAGTAAAACTCAACTCTCAACTGCTACTCTCTATCTATGAGTGAGATACTCAAAATAATAAAGTATTAAAATACTTGCTCTTGTGTTTACAGATCCCCGACCTATGGGAGTTCCATCTAGGGCAGAGAGCTGTATAGGTTGGCGAAAGGGGTACAAGGGAAACTGTAGAGCCTAATGCGAGGGAATTAAGCATAAAGTTCCCCTCTGCTCCTGAGTCTATTAGTGCTGTGGACACACATATATCAGTGACTGACATGAGAACAATGGGAAGAGACGGGGATTTGCAGTTCCAGTTGAGTCAGACTCATCCTGGTATTCCGAGTCTTGGACGCTGGATCTGTAACCTGAGGACTTAAGAAGTGTCCTTTCTTTCCATAATAGAGACACAATCCCTCCTCCCTACATTCCTGCCGTTCTTCTGGAGTCATTTGGGAAGAGTTGCACTGCATAGGATCTTCCATTCTATTCCCGTCGGTTGGTCGCATATCTTGGCGGGGTAGGGGATTCCTAGGATGAGCATGCTTACTCTTTTGCTCTTGCAAGAGATTGTTTATGCGTATAGTCAAAGAGATGCGTTGGTCTAGCGAGGCCACTGAACGATTGCCCTGTTTTAGTTTCATTAATAGATCTCCACAGGATCTTCCCCCATGTGGATGTTCGAATACCGCTTTAAATGCACTCAGGAACCCATCATAGGTCTCATTTTGATTACTCTCCCAGGTAGCCGTAGCCCAATCCAATGCCTCTCCTATGAGGCGAGAAATAAAAAAGTCCTTGGTAGATAGTTGTTGAATTATATTTCACATTGCAACAAAAAACCCCGGCACGCCTCAGGAGAGCCAGCACACTTGTCTGGTTTACTCACAGTGTTAGGGCTGGGGAAAGCTGACTGAATAACCGCCGCAGGAGTGGGAGGGCTAGGAGTAGGGTTTGCCATCCTTTGAAGCTGCAGGTGGATTTCTTTCATGCCTGGCGTGATGTCTGCCAATTGCCGTTGGTATTCGACTTGTTGCCTTGACAGGACCTCCATCGAATCTCCTAAGTCACTGAAAAGCTGCTGATGCTGTCCAAGGATCTGGCCAATGAGCTAGCATTAGCAAGACTGCCAGAATCCGCCGTCTATTGGTAAGGCGAAGTATGGGAGTAGTACTGACATCTTCTAGATTGGGGGATACATACAACTAAGTATCATCTGTGTACCAATGGAAGCCCAATGAATGATTGTGCCCAGCAGTAGCATATACAATGAGAACAATATGGGGCCCAATACAGATCTTTGTGGGACACCATATTTAACCTTTGTATGTTCTGAGCATTTGTTGTTTACAAGTACTGTCAGGTAGGATTTGCTGGACAGCTCCTGGGGATTAAGACCAGTTTTTTTTCATCAGTGGCTTGATGACTGCATGTTTAAATGATTTGGGGATGTAGCCTACTGTATCGGTGGTGCCGGAGAGACGGTCGAGACATGAGTCCGCTGGTTTCAGACCAACAACATTACGTTTATTACACAAGTGTTGCGCAATAGCGCACGAGAACACAAACACACACACGAACGTGTAGACTCAGACAACGACGAGCACAGGACACTGCGCGAACGCACATTAAATAGACAAACCACATAAGCCCCGCGTGATTACGAGATGAGCCACAGGTGAGACGGATTATCACAAGAGACAACCGCACCCACGGAGATCCACAGACGCAGACAAGTAGACGTAGACGACGTAGACACACGCCCAAAAGGGAGGGGCCGGGGTCCTCAACGTGACACCTATGCTCAGAGAAAAGTTCATTATAGTGAGCAGAGGTTCTATATTGCTATGTAGTAGTTCTTTGTAGTAGACGAGATATGTGAAGCTTTTAGGGAAAGGCACATTTAATTCCTCTAAAAGCCTCTAAAAACACTACTTTGCAAGATCTTACTCATTGCACTGCCATACTGGTTATACATGTGTGGCATCCTCTTATGCACTATACCGGACTACGCCACCCCTTGGTTTAACCCTGGACCAAGAGGGGAGCTCAGCAAGGAATGTAATCAACACACAGGTTTTAGGAAAATACAAAGTTTATTACTTCCTTCTGAAGGTTGCATCAAAGTCATAAAAACAGAAAATACAACCTAAATGCTTAAATATGGGGCCTATACAGATATTAAAGCTGAGAAGCAATCAATCAAATTTTATTTATATAGCGCTTTTTATAACAGTTGTTGTCACAAAGCAGCTTTACAAGTGCCGAGTCCTAGCCCCCAGTGAGCAAGCCAAGGGTGACAGTGGCAAGGAAAAACTCCCTAGTTTTTTTGCATGAGGAAGAAACCTTGAGAGGAACCAAGACTCAGGGGGGGAACCCATCCTCCTCTGGCCGACACGGTCACCATGACAACAACAACAATTTAGACAGAAAGAAATAAAGAAAAGAAAAAGATATAATAATGTCCATCTTGGTGTAAGCATCCGGTTAGGCAGGAAGTGGCCGGCCCAGGATGGATCGCTTGTCTCTCCTCATTTCATTGTTCCTCAAGCAGGCGGGCAGCCATGTGGAGAAAATAAAATAGGGAAAATTTGCTCTGTATGAGGACATATACAGGACAGATGAAATTAAACACATTTCTGGAGTGTGGCAGCAACTCCGGCATTAAGTTAAATTATTACAGCCTAGCATTCTGAGACAATGGCATCCATCCACTGCACTGTCAACAAACTTGAGTGACCACGAGCAGTGACAGGACGACAGCACCAGCGCCCCAGTCTACCATAAAACCCTTCGTCTATGAACCCCTGGATCAGTCGGATCAAGATTTGGTTTCTTGATCAGAGGTTTAATAACTGCTAATTTACATGATTTGGGCATGTGACCTATTGTAATGGATGAGTTAACTATAGTTAGAAGAGGTTCAGTTACAGCTGGTAATACCTCTTTTAATAACTTTGAGGGAACCAAGTCTAGTGTGCAGGTAGTACAATTTAAGGAAGAAATTATTTTCTCTAATTCTGATTGTGGGAGTGGATGAAAAGCATCAAGTTTTTCTCCCAGTATGTAATTTAAATCAATATCAAATATCAACCAACCCATGATATTCAATTGCACAGGTGAGAAAGCCCCCCTAGAAACCATACAATGTATTCTAAGCACAGCAACCTCACACTATATTACACTATCACACCAATAATTCCTCCAAGAACAATCACCCTTAGTTGGTATCCCCAAACCCCTAAAAGCAGTAGACTCATATATGTTAAAATAACTGATTGGTCCAACAGTACAGGCCTTTGGGCTTCTAGTTTGTGAATGACAACAGTCTTAACAGTCAATACTGATACTACAAATGGTTGATACACTAAGGAAGGCCCAGCCTCCATGATTAAAACCCTGAGATTTGAAACCCGGCAGCATAAGGGGCAGTCTAACAGTTATAAAAGAATTTTTAAAAATGGTACACAAAAAACCCAACCAGCACAGCTATCCAGAACCAAGGTGTCTCCTCTACAGTTGTCTCTCACAATGGGGCAGAGAAGGACAATTCGGTACTAGATATACTTAAAGCATGGTATTCCAAAAAAATGCAACATACCTTAAGTGTAACGTACTGACCAGTCGGAGAGGGATCCAAATGCAGAAGAATACAGCTTTTATTTAAATGAAACACTTGTACAGAAAATGGCAGGTGAATCACCAGCACTAGGATCAGTAGGGCAGGTGAATCACTAGCACTAGGATCAGTAGGGCAGGTGAATCACTAGCACTAGGATCAGTAGGGCAGGTGAATCACTAGCACTAGGATCAGTAGGGCAGGTGAATCACTAGCACTGGGATCAGTAGCAATAGCGTTTTCTTGGGGTGGTCAGGAAGGTCCAGGGTCATAACGGGGGAGCAGAAGTCAGGAAGTACAGAGGGACTAGGCAGGAGACGAGGTCGGGGACGTAAGCGCACAGAAGATCAAACAGGTAACAGAAACGTTCGGTATGCGGCACGTGTCAGCAATACGTTGCGACTAGGAAGTGGAATGAGGGCGTAGAAGTATGGTAGAAAGGGGGCATGGTAATGAGTGACAGGTGAGGCAGTTCCAGGGGAGATCAGGTGGCATTCCTTACACTAAGCATAAGCACTCAGACCAAACACTGCTACCCACGCTGTTGCACTGAGGTTAGCTACACTGTATTAATTGCTCCAAGGACCCCAGAGTGCCTCTATATATGCCTGATTCACCTGGTCTGGGCTAGCTCCCTAATTGCCTGTCTCCTCCCAGGTGGAAAACCCAAAAGGAACAACCTAACCCAGAGCTGTCACGGTGAGGCAGCCCCCTACCGGTCGCCTCCGTCCACAGTGGCTGTTGTTGTTGTTTTGTTACGTCGTGTGCGTCCCTCAGGTGGGCGGAGCCCATGATCCGTCTCACCTGAGGGTTGTTTGTTTGCTTATATATGTCTTGTCTTTGTACCAGTTGACCGCTGGTCATTATATCCTTAATTTGGACCTATGTCACGGGTTTTTGGTTTGCGCACTTTCAATTAAACCATCCTTTTTTCCTGAGACTTGGCGTGATCGCTTCCATTTTATTTCGCACTCCCTGCCTGCCACAGAATGACCAGCCACTTTCGGAAGCCACCAGTCTCTTTTACTTTCTCCTTCGTTCGTGGACATGTCTCGTGGTAAGTGTTTGTCTGCGTGGTGTTTTGTGAAGAGTTCCGCCGTGCCTATGTGTTGTGTTTGTGGCACGGCGAGGACCAGGGCTGTCTGCCCTGGGAAAACTCTTCGTGTTTGTTGTATGTAGTTGAAGAGCCCCGCCGTGCTTAGATGTATGTGTGTGTAGCACGGTGGTGACCAGGGTAGTCGACCCACGGCTCTTCGTGTTGTGGGGTTGTCGTGTTGGGTGTGTGTGAATAGACGTGTGGATCAGTGCGCTAGCTCGTTTGTTAATTGTTAAATGTTGTGTGTGTGATGCGGTCGCTGCTCGTCACGGTCGCCTCGCTCCCCGTGTGTCTTGTGTTTTATGTGGGGAGCGACTGCGAACTTGAGCGGCGCGTCACTATTGTTTGTGTAGAGCGCGCATGTGTGGGTCCCGTCCGTTTGCTGTTTGCACCATTTGTTTGACTAGTCTTTGCGTGTGTGTTTTGTCCTAGCGTGCATGTGAAACAGTGCGTGTAATTCCACGCATGCTCCTCCCCAGCCCCGTCGACAGGGGGGGACAACCGGGTCTGTTGTCCCGGGCCCCAGGGCCAGGGGGGCCCATCAAAGAGCCCAGCAATTTATTTTTTATTTAAGTCTATAATTTTTAAATAATCTTGAAATCTTTCATTAATGTAAAATTCTGTACTCAAAATAAGCTCAATGGCTAAAATATATATGTTTTTTTTTACCTATCTGCATATTTTCCATTAAGTGCATACACCCCCGCCTCCCACTGGAAAATGGTTTGATCCAGCACCGACCGTAACCGGCTGGTACCCGCCCAACAGCGGGAAATACACGTGAAACTTTCTTGTCCCGGGCCCCAGCAAGACTGTCAACGGGCCTGCTCCTCCCCTTAAATGTGTGTTTGGGGGGGGGGGGGGGGGGGGACCGGCTGTGGTCCCGTGCTACGGGGTATGGCACGGAGGGCGTCGCTGTGGCGCGTTTGTGTTGCATGTTGGTGTGTGGTTGGGTGTGTGTGTGTGTGTGTTCTGTTTCTGTGCAGGTGCTTCCCCCTGGTGGTGTCGTGGTGTTCCTGGACCTTGTGGGGGTCTCCACCTGGCAGGAGCCCCCTTATGTTGTGGGGTGACCGGAGCCCGGTCATAAAGAGCCACTCCCTAGAGGGCTGGGGCCCCCGGATGTTTGGGGACCATGGGGCTCCGGTCTGAGAAGCTCCTGCTGAAGATGGAGATCCTCCCTCCTGCCCAGGGTGACCAGGAGGCCCTTGGGGCTGCTCCCCAGCCCGCGTCGGGGGTGCTCTGGGCCTCGGTCTCTGGCACTCCTGGGTTGGGTGGAGGAGTCCACCTTGCGATGAGGGGCCCCGGGAGGGGTTGGCTCACCAGGAGGCTGGGGTGACCCCTAGCAGAAGGCAGGGGTCAGCTCTGGGAGGAGGTAGGTCCAGGAGGTGACGTAGCCACGCCCCAAGGAGGTAACCTGCACACACATACACCTCGGACGGACAAGGAGCCGTAGCTCCTTGTCCTCACACTATGTGGGGCTAAGCGGCCGAGTGTTAGGGCGTGAGGGCCCTGTGACCGACCGGGGCGTGGTTTTGTGTTGGTAACGGCCCAGTCGGTCCAGGGTCCCGCCTAGGGAGGTGAGCTAATTATTGTGTGTGTTTTGTGTTTCAGCTCCTGGATTGCAGGGGGTGTGTTCCTGCCTGTCCCTACCTTCCTGCCCCTTCATGTTTTGTGTGCAGCCGCTGTGTGCCACACACCCAGTGGAGGCCGCCTCCGTCCACAGCGGCTGTTGTTGTTTTGTTACGTCGTGTGCGTCCCTCAGGTGGGCAGAGCCTGTGATCCGTCTCACCTGAGGGTCATTTGCTTATATATGTCTTGCCTTAATTTGGACCTATGTCACGGGTTTTTGGTTTGCGCACTTTCAATTAAACCATCCTTTTGGAGTTCCGGTTATGGCGTTGGGCTAGGTGGTCGCATGGCGGAGCTCTCCTGACCGAAGGTGTAAAATGTAATAGTTGGACAACAACAGAATACTGCTCTCAGCGCAAATATTCAGAAAATCCTATTTTCACTTCGATTTGCAACTAATATGCCATCAAACAAGCCTCCTAAGTCATCGAGGATGACTACAAATTTGGACGCTCCTTCCAGCCCAGCACGACTAGCATCAGGTGCTGAGGCCAGTGGCAACTTAGCTGACTCCAGCCAAATTATCACTGCTATCGAGGCGATGAAGGAGGATTTTGTGTCGAGATTTGATGGTCTTCTTGGCGCCATTCAAGGAATACAAGGCGAGCTGAAGGAATTATCAGGACGCATAACAGAAGCCGAGGAGAGAATTAGCAGTAATGAAGACGAAATCACGTCCCTACGAGCTCAGTCTCACTCAATGAAAACGACAGTGGAGGAGCTGACGCGGCAAGTGGACGACTTGGAAAATCGGGCACGTCGCTCAAATCTAGACTGGTCGGCCTCCCTGAAGGAAAAGAAGGGACTGATATGTGTGATTTTCTTGAGAACATGATCCCCGAAGTGCTTGGTGAGTTCCCAAAACCATTACTTATCGAAAGGGCTCATCGAATAGGCAATGTGCAGTTGCAGTCTGACAACGATCGACTCCCCGTGCGCCCGAGGGTGATAATGATGAAGTTTCTAAACTACGCTGATAAGGAACGTGTTATGAAAGCGGCAAGAGACGCGGGCGAGATAAAATACGACGGGGAGAAGATTCTGTTTTTCCCTGACATCTCCACTAGCCTACGCAAACGGAGGCAGGTCTTTGATCCGGTGAAGAAACAGTTGGCCGCCCTCTCGTACCCGACTCTGCGCTTCGGTGTTATTCATCCTGCTACACTGCTAATCACCTTCCAGGGAAGACGACACAAGTTCGATAACGCATCGGAGGCAGAGAAGTTCGTTCGGCAGCTGGAAGTCACTAAGTGAGCTGACACTGAGCAAGTTGACACTAGTGAAGTGGCATTGAGAAATCCCCCTTTCTCTTCTTTGCTGACTATCGCCAGTTAAGATAACAACAAAATGGACGGTGAAAGCATTGTAAAGTAAGCATTTACAAGTATCCAACTAAGAATGTTATAAAGTTTTTGTTTGCACTTTTGGTGAGGCTCTATGGAGCTCAACAGGTATGCTGTTCCTCACTGTATCTTGGGCAGTGATGTCAGTAACGCGTTACTTAGTAACGCGTTACTCTAATCTTACCACTTTTTTCGGTAACGAGTAATATAACGCGCTACTATTTCCAGTCCAGTAATCAGATTAAAGTTACTTATCCAAATAACTGTGCGTTACTATTTATATTTTCCCTAGTAAAATATAGTTTTGCTTTCTTCTTGGCTCAGTTCTACTTTTGCGTCTGACCGTAGCGCTCGACTCCGCACGCTGCGCGCGACCCTGTGAGAGCGCGAGCACGTTTTACAAGTCATTCTTTGCTGTGTCCTCCCGTAACGATATGTGGTAGTATAAAGAAACACACCTCAAAAACAGGGGAAGGAACATTTACCTGATGAATTTTAATGTTGCTTTGTGTTCCACGTTTGAAAAGTGCTGGAATTTTGACTAACGTCGCCTACTTTAAAATGCTTGAAATTGTAATGGTATTTCGTTTCACAAGCTGTCTGACTGAACTGGGGTGGGTTTCCCGAAACGTTCGTAGCTTCATACGAGGTTACGAAGTACTTGGCGCTACGAACGTTTCGGGAAACCCACCCCAGTTCGCTTGTATTACGTTTACAAATAAATTTACAAATAATACCGCGCAGCTACACAAGCGTAATGTCAGGAGATACTGTAGCGACTCCTACTCCTCACGGTGAGTCTTGCCCTTTAAGTGACACTGGGGGGCGGAGCCTGCGCGCGCCAGGGTTGCGTTATCAATAAAGTTTCCCTCCTCGGGATTTTTGGATTAAGCAGTTTCTGCCTCGGTTACCGAACCTGTTTCAATACATTGTTACTGTTAAAAATGCACTTCCAATAAAGTGAGTATTGGAAAAATTTATTTTGCTGCTGAATGTAACTACTAAAGTAACTTGTAATCTAACGTAGTTACTTTTAAAATCAAGTAATATGTAACGTAACTAAGTTACTTTTAAAAGGAGTAATCAGTAATCAGTAATCGGATTACTTTCTCAAGGTAACTTAGCCATCACTGATCTTGGGTATGGGTGGACCAGCTAACCTCCATAACCTGGCTCCACTATGGAGTCATTGAGAATCTTATATGTGGGAGGGTTATGTGTATTTCATTTGGGGAAATGCACAGGTTCACGTTCATGTTTCTTACATTTATAGGCACAGTTTATTGTTTGTGTGTATGTTTTTCTTTTTCTTATCACATCTCCCCTTGGCTCATTAGTTACTTTAGCAATAGGCCCACTGCTTTCAGATGTACAGCATTTCAACATGTCTTCTAAACTACAATGTACCTCCTGGAATGTAAGAGGTTTAAATAAGCTTGTCAAGTTAAAACAAGTAATGAGTAGGATTAAACATATCCAGGCTAAGATAGTGTTTCTTCAAGAGACACACTTGACCCCAGATGATGTAATTAGAGTTAGAAGACGATGGCCTGGCCATGTCTTTTCTGCTTCATTTAGTCCACACTCACGTGGGGTAATAACTCTAATTCATAAGTCTGTGCCTTTTCAACTTATTAATGTGGCTGAAGATAAATTTGGTAGATATATTATTGTTCAATGTGAAATCCTATCACAAAGATTTAACTTAGTCAACTTGTATGGCCCAAATGATGATGACCCTTCATTTTTCAGACACTTATTCCTAACCTTGGCTGATTTGCCTGGTAGTTATATTATAGGTGGAGATTTCAATTGTGTTCTCCAACCTAAAATGGACCGGACTGATGCCTCTCATAATCAGACCAGAAAGGAGTTATTTTACTTTATTAAAGAATTCAATTTGATTGACGTATGGAGAAAAGCCCATCCTGATAAGTCAACATTTTCTTGCTACTCGAGTACCTGTCAGACCTTTTCTAGAATAGATTTCTTTTTAGTTTCTGCCAATTTGACATCTATTATTTCAGATAGTTGGTATGATAGTATAGTAATATCAGATCACGCCTCTGTTTCATTTAATTTAACCGCACCCAAAGCTTTTCTTAGGCCTGCTAGATGGCGCCTTCAATCATTCTGGCTGAAGGATCCAGACTTTTTGCATTGTATTGGAGCACAAATTGACTGTTACTTTGAATTGAATACTCATCAAACGTCTGCTGCTGTACGTTGGGATGCCTTTAAAGCATTCTTGAGAGGTCAGATGAAAAGCTATACTAGCTTTAAGCACAAAAGTTGGAAGAAAGAGTTGGAGCAATTAGAAGAAAAGATAAAAAACATTCAAAAAGATTATCTTAAAAACCCATCTGAGGCATTATTTAAAGAACTGAATGAAAATAGAGCTAAGTATAATGTACTGTCAATAAACAAGGCAACCAAAAGCCTAATGAAATTGAAACAATCTTACTATGAGCAAGGTGAAAAAGCCAGTAAGCTGTTGGCCTGGCATATTAGGCAGTTGGAAACTGAGAGGACAATCAATGCAATCACAACTGAAGAGGGTTTAGAAACTAGTGACCCACAGGAAATTAACAGAACTTTCAAAAAATTTTACGAAGAACTATATCACACAGACTGCTCATCTACAACTATTGAAACACAAAAGGAATTCTTAGATTCGTTATGTTTTGCAACTCTAGATGACGACTCTGTAAAATCCCTGGATTTGGACCTAACTGCTGAGGACCTATCCCTGGCCATTTCCAGCATGAAGGGAGGAAAAAGTCCGGGACCTGATGGAATTCCCATTGAATTATATAAAGTATTTAAAGATAAACTAATACCTCCTCTACTAGATATGTATAATGAATCTTTGGTTAACGGCTCCCTCCCTCCATCTCTTAACATGGCAGAGATTTCACTCTTGTTAAAACCAGGAAAACCATCCTCCCTGTGTATATCATACAGACCAATCTCACTTCTTAACAACGATCTTAAAATTCTCTGTAAAGTGTTGGCTAGACGGCTCGAAACATTCTTACCACAGATGGTCCACTCTGACCAGAACTGTTTCGTTCAAGAAAGGCAAGGTTTTCACAATGTACGAAGAGTGCTCATCATAATCTTTGAAAAATCTGGTTGTCATGACACCGCCATTCTGTCTCTAGATGCCGAGAAGGCTTTTGACAGGGTGTCGTGGCAATACCTATTTGAAGTTATGCAAAGATATGGTATTAAAGGGTCATTTCTTAGTTGGATTAAACTAATATATGCGGATCCACAGGCCATGGTGTTAACCAATGGACTGACTTCCCAGCCTTTTCATCTACTACGGGGCACAAGACAAGGCTGTCCTTTATCGCCATTGCTATTTACCCTGGCTATTGAACCACTGGCTATGGCAATCCGCAAAGATCCAAAAATAGAGGGCATAAAGATTGGAGATGTAGATCATCGTATAGCACTTTACGCAGACGATATTCTTTTATTTTGTTCTAATCTGAAACATACATTACCCACTCTACTAGACTTGATTAAGGTATTTGGGTCTTTTGCAGGTTATAAGATTAATGACAGTAAATCAGCAATTATGTTCATGAATGAAAATGAGGCACAAAATCCTCCAATACACAGTCCCTTTCTGATTTCCCCAAAAGGCTTCTCCATGCGTTGATAGGATTGTTCCCGATAATTATACCCCTATGGTGGAAAAGGTAACTCAGCTTGTGAACAGATGGACAAAACTCCCAATCTCTATGATAGGACGAGTGAATGTTCTTAAGATGTCAATATTACCGAAGTTTTTATACCTCTTTCAATCAATCCCGCTTGCACCACCATCATCTTTTTTCCCCTCATTACGAAAGCTTTTTTCTAATTTCATATGGAATAATAGGCGCCCCAGGCTCAGGCTATCACTTCTGTATTTACCATATGATAGAGGCGGACTACGGCTTCCTAATGTAACGTGGCTTGCACCACGGAGCGAGGAGACGGACACAATCGCTGAGAGGAGCGAGATTTATTAAAGGGGATACCATACTCGTCGTCAGAAAGCCAGGCAGGGTCCATAACGGGAGGGCAGTCAGAATAGCAGGCGAACACGGGCATAACGAAGACAGGGGAACACGAGAACAGACTATGAATCAAAAAAACAAAAAAACACACGACGGCCAGGTATACAATCAAACGGTCCAACATCCAAAATATCAAACACCAGACAAAGGACAAGAGAGACTCAGGGGTTTATATACATGGGACAGAAAACGAGGGACAGGTGTGAACGATAATACAGGGGCGTGGTAACAAACGAGGAATCACGAAGACAAACGAGCTGGGCGGGATGAACAGGCAGGGAACACGGACATAAGGGAACCCAGAGTGGCAGCTACGAGAGGGGGCGTTGCCCTACGTGACACCTAATCTTCAGTGGTATTATTGGGCAGCTCAAATTAGGGCAGGGATGTTTTATTTTGATAATAAGAGTCCTCAATCCTGGATTTCAATTGAATCACATCAAATCAATATCCCCCCAAACTTATATATGTACTCTGCCAGTAAAAACACACTAACTAGCAAGACAAAAAATCCTTACCTTAAAAATACCATATCAGTCTGGTTTAAAGTTTGTGCACATTTAGCTGAGCCTACACAAACATTATCACAATTTTCTCCCATTTATGGCAATGATGCCTTTCAACCTGGTAGATCGGATGCAGGATTTAAATTCTGGGCATCTCGAGCTGTAGCTACAGTAGCTGACCTATATGATGATAGATCTGTCTTCATGTCATTTGAAGTACTTCAATCCAAGTACACAATCCCTTCCAAACACTTCTTTAAATATTTACAACTAAGAAGCTTTATCCTAAGTCGCCAAGGCTGTGACTTACAACTACCCCCTCTTTCTACTTTAGAAAAAACTATTCTCAATTTCTTACACTCCAGAGGACAGGTCTCTTTATTGTATAACCTCCTTGTCAGCAAGTCCTCAGAATCATCATATAATATCCTTCAGGCTTGGAAAACAGACTTACAGGAGGATATCACAGAGGAAGACTGGTCTGAAGCACATACATTAGCTCAGTCACAAACCATAAATACAAACTCAAAATTACTACAATACAAATGGTTGAATAGACTATACATTACTCCAGCCAAGCTACATCGATTTAATCCCAATATTCCAGACACTTGTTTTGAATGTAAAGCTGACAAAGGGTCTTTATTTCACTGTATGTGGGAGTGTCCACATTCCTTGTCATTTTGGAAGAAAGTGTTAGAGGTTGCTAGCCGGATCATCAAAGAGGAGGTGCCCCTTAAACCAAAACTATGCCTACTGCACATCTATCCAGAAGACTTTACCCCCTCTAATGATGTACAACATTTGTTGAATATCTGTTTTCTAGAGGATAAGCGCTGCCTGGCCAAGGAATGGAAAACAGAGTTGTCCTGTGTTTTGGCACAGTGGCTGAAAGGAATGTGTTTTTATTTTGCTTTAGAGAGAATTAGTTATACCACAAAAGGCAAGCTAGACAAGTTTTGGAGGATTTGGTACATATTCTGTGACTTTCTTGAAAGTAATAATATTAAAGTAGAAGGCTGGGATACTGTTGGAATTTGAAATGAGCCCCCCCCCCTTATTTTATTTGATTCTACTCTAATTTATTATCACTATTATTGTCATTATTATTATTGTCATCAATACTACTGTTATTGTTTTTATTCTATTTAATTTTCTATGTATGTATTTTCCTTTTTCACCCCTAAAGTGGATTACACTACGAGGACTTCCTGTCTTCATGAGTCGTTATACCTTTATACTAGGTGGACAATTTCATGGAGCTCAGGCCTTTAGGGGAGACTTTTTGTATCATTTCAGTTTGTGCCTTGGATTTTTGGATTGCAGTATGTTTTGTATAAAGTAGAAAACCTTAATAAAGAGATGTTTAAAAAAAAAAAACATCCTTTTTCCCCTGAGACTTGGTGTGATCGCTTCCATTTTATTTCGCGCTCCCTGCCCGCCACAAGAGCTACACATTTAATAATGAGCTAATTAACTAAAATTGACTGAAATTAACTAATTGACATAGCGAATTACATTTTTATTAGTATATAATATATATTTTTAACCATGCTTATAATCTATATGTAGACCTTCTGGTACCTCTGAACCTTCGAGTAGTACTCAGTGTCTCCACTATTATATGGACACTCCTAAATATGGCTGATCCATATTGGCCTCCTTGATGACTAAGGCAAAGCTAAGATGGTAGTACTTCTGCAACATGCTCAACACTTCTCCGTACTAACATTAACTTGTTTCCAGTGCTAAGGCTGCTGTAAATGTGGATTATTTGAAAGTTGCTGGAAGTGCTCAATCACATTTGGAGTTTCTCATGATATGTTCAAATAAATGGTTTACTGCTTATCTAACACCATCAAGCAAACATCTAAGCACTGAAACGAGTGGTTTTGCTGTTTTACAGAATAAATATTGCTGTGGCTTTTTTCAGGTTTAAACACTTGTTTGTTGGCCTATGGCCAGCAGGGAGGCTCAGTGGAGGTGGAGCCAGCGTGCTGAAGCAGAGAGGTGAAGGGCGTAAATATTGTACTTATTTGAATTTCCCATCCAGGTCCACTATTTTCAAGCCTACAGACCACAGCTTTAATGTGTGTTCAGTGCCCTTCCCCAAATCCCCTATTACATGTTTTTACTTTCCTAATATATGCACATGATCATAACCTATTATGACAATTTAAGAATTTGCTGAGCTGATGAGATGTATAATTCTATATTATTCAAAGGTTTAACACAAAGGTTTTCTTTTTAAAGAGAGGCTTAACCACTGTAGTTTTAATGGTCCACAAAAGCTGTCAAGAGCTAAAGCTGTGTTGGAGCTAAAAAAAATTGTTACAATAGAATAATAAGGTTACAAACCTTATTGCAAGGCAGTTCAGGTTGTCTATTATTTGACAAGTGGTGATGATTTGAGTAGTGGTGATGTAATACATGCTTAAAATAAATTTATAACATACATATCATTCAGGACATAGAGCTAATATTTATCTTTCAAATTATATAAGCAATGCTGAAATGGATCAGTTAAATTTATTGATAAGTGACATGTAATTTTGTATGTTCTGTATTACCATTTTTATACTTTTATTGAATAACAAGGCCCATCCGATAATCCTAATGTACAGTATAGTACATTATACCAATCAAATATTAATGATACATTATCATTTGGTTTATTTGTTTCAGCTGTGTAACAAGATTTGGAATAGTTGATCATCTGGTTTATCTGGTTAGATGCCCACTGCTTCAATGCTGCAGTCTCTAAAACACACATAAAAAACTACTCATTTTACCACCATTTAATATCACAGAGGAGATAGTAAAATTGCATTTACTGGCAATTTATGGATCACAATTAATTAGATGACTTACTTTGAATGTAGGTTTTTGACTTTTTTAAAACCTTGTCTCACTTTGCGTTTTTTTGTTTTCCTGAAAGTTTCATCATCAGTTCTCTCTAATCAGAAAAATAAAAATCGTAAATATATTTATACAAAAAAACAAGTAACATGCAAGACAAAATTATTTTGTTCCTAGTAATTTGTTTGCTGATATTACAGCAATCACACTCACATCATGCAAAGTCAGCTTTGCAAGAATTTTGCCCACTGTTTCTGTATCCGTGTGTGATAAAGACATGTAATAGTCACTGGGTGGTGTCGGTGTCTGTATAAAGAAATCACATTTCAAAATTGCTAATTTCAGATGCTATTTTAATTAGTGACAGTTTATACAGAATAAGGTGCACTTTTTGTTTATATATCAACAAATTATCAGAGAACGTGAGTAGGGTATATATTACATTTAAGAAAATGTCTTTTTATAAACTAGCATCTACAACTTTTTACCTTACCTCATTTGAAGAGAGTACCAGAGAAACACACAAGATACAAATAAGTAATGCTGTTCTCATCGTGACTAATTGCATTGATATGTCAACATATGTCAACATGTATTGCCTCACAGGATTTGGATGTCTAAAGTCTAACAAACTAATGTCTGAAGTGTTTTTAATGCAGTTGACCAGGGAGGAGCTAATCATGAACTAAAGGTCATTCCCTCACAACTAAAATATTCAGGGGGTTTAGTTAATCCAATTCAAAAGGTTTATTTGAAAAAACCCTATGGCATTCAATTTTTGAGTGTTTACTGAAACAAATAAATTAAATCAATCAGTAAATATATTGTACCATGCGACAATATATAAATAGCCTTAACAGCCATAATAGCCATAACATATATAAGTAAATTTTACTTATATGTGTGTATTTACTAATTTATTTCACTAATGACCAACTACGTGAAATAAGCTGATATTTAAAGTCACTTATACTCTTCAAATGGAGAGCTTAGAGATTGGTTGAGTAGAATGAAGGACCCACTATCTGCAGGGTAGAACAATTGAACACTAATCCCCAAATCGAGCGAAATTATGCGTGACAACTATCCAGCAGAATGATGCCATATGTGATTGATATATATTTTTCGTTCGCTATACGCTATGCAAAAGGAGTCTTGCATGTAACGGTTCCTTAAAAGGTTTCAGAGCGATCATTTTGAAATTTTCATTCTTAATGAAACGCTTTGAAAAACAAGAAAGGGTATATACAGAACCACATTTACCCTTTTAGACTATTTAATTGGTATTTTTTAGGCTTTCAAACACCTGAAATTAGGCAACCAAATAGCACTCAAGATTTTGATCACTTATTTACTTTTTGCAGATTTATGAAAAAAAAACATGTTTGACGGAATCCAAATCGACTGTTACTTCCTGTCTGCTGTTGCTTTGACAACAATGTCAACATTGGATCTGCCCGTTCAGGGGTTTAGACTGTCTGGCATAAACACTTAACTAGCTATATTGATTGTCAGTGACTCTTGTAAAATATTATTTTGAGTGACATAACAGCTACCACTTATAAAGGTGAGTTTCTTTTACGTTGTTAGTGTTCATGTACAGCAACAAGCTTCCAAAACATGCTAATTACAACACTGCAGTGTCAAAATCAGATTTGGACAGCCAGACAGCCATCTAGTTCACTAACAGTTCAAGTAACCACTTTATAGCTGGCTAGCAGGGAGGCTAGGTAGATATTTGATATTTGTTGGATATGTTATATATATATATATATATATATATATATATATATATATATATATATATATCTGTATATGTGTGTATATATACTGTATATATATATATATATATATATATATATATATATATATATGTCACGCTACGGTCCCCGAACCCTTCCTTTGGGGCGTGTGTTAACGTTGTCTGCGTCTATTCGTCTGCGTCTGTGTACCTCCGTGGGTGCGGGTGCGTCTTGTCATTATCCGTCTCACCTGTGGCTCGTCTCGTCATCACGTGGGGTTGGTGTGGTCTGTCTATTTAATGTGCGTTCACGCAGTGTCTTGTGCTCGTCGTTGTCTATGTTCTGCACGTCGTGTTTGTGTGCTGAATGTTTCTCGTGCGCTATTGCGCAATCTTTATTTACAATAAAACGTAACCGTGAGTCAACCAGCGGATCCGTGTCTCTTCCGTCTGCCGCCGGCCACCGTTACAGAACGACGAGCCGACCAGAGACACCATGCCAGGATACACCACCCGGCCAAAGAAGGGCAAGAAGCCCAGTAAGCGACGTCACGCCTCTTCCCCTGCACAGCACCGCGGAGCCCCCGTCACCCTCGAAGCGATGCAGCAGGACCCGTTATGTGCGGTTATGCTGCTTCGGGCTCGGGAAGCCAGGACTGAGGAGTTGGCGGACTATTTTCGCAAGACCGCGATGCGGTTTTGGAAGGAGCACCACCCCTCTTCCACCAGAGACCTCTCGCCCCTGAGGGTAGGCTCCCTCGAACTCTGCTCCATGGAGAAGACCCCTGAGAGCGAGTTTGAGGGGGAGGAATCAGAGGGCGAGGAGGAAGAGGAAGACCAGGCTCTCTCAGTTTGTTCCGCCCCCACCGTATACTAGGGTGAGGGTGAAGAGGGAGAGGAGGAGGCCTACCCTCCGTCGTTGTGCGACGCCTCCACGGTGGACTACGGTGGAGAGGGAGAGGACTACCTGCTGTCGCTAGACGACGTGTCCACCGTCGACTACGGGGAAGAGGAGGAGGAGGAGTCCGAGGAAGAGGACTACATCCCTCCGCCCGTAGGTCCCTCTACCACCGTGGAGGAAGGTGAGGAGCAGGAGTATGACGAGGAGGAGTACCCTCCGTCGGAGTGCTCCGCATACCCCGAGGAAGAGGGCTTCTACACTGAGGATGAGGAGGAGAACCCTCCCCCCTCAGAGCTGTCTGCCGGGACGGTAAAGGGGAGGTGGACTCCTGAGGCGGGCCCATCCTCCGATCGCTCCGAGGGAGAAGAGATGGACTACTCGCGGGGTGGCAGCCCGGAGCAGCCCATGAGCTGGAGCCGGGGCAGTGAGGCGATGGAGACAGAGGGAGAAGACCCCACTGCCGGCTCCAAGGGGCGGTCGAGAGGAGAAGGAGGGATGCCCTACGGCCCACCGAGGGGAGAGACCAGTCGCGCTGCACCTGGCGCGTCGGCCAACCGCGCTGCACCTGGCGCGTCGGCCAACCGCGCTGCACATGGTGCGTCCGCCAGCCGCGCTGCGCCCGGTGGAGGGTTTGCAGCAAGGGCAGGAGGAGCACCGCCCACCGCAGCGCCTGCAGCTCCAGCAGCTCCCGGTCTCTCTCCCCTGATTGCCCTCCTTCTGGCGCGCAGCCTGGCGCCTGTGTCGTGTGTGTCTGTCCCTGTGTTCGTGAGTCTTCCCTTATGTGTGCCTAATCCGTTATTCCCTTTCGTGCCTCTATGTATTAATGTACCAGTTTGTGTGTTTGTGTCCGTCCCGTTAAACGTGTCTAACGTGTTTTCCCCGGTCTTCCCAGGGAGGGTGTTCTAGGCTGTTCGTGGCGGACTCTCCACCGAGGGCGGTCATCTCCCAGACGCAGGACTGGGCGCTTCGGATCCGCCCATCGACGTGGGTTCGGGGCGCTTGGTCCTGTTGGCACCCCGGGACGGGTAGTGCCCTTGGTGGGGGCGTCTGTCACGCTACGGTCCCCGAACCCTTTCTTTGGGGCATGTGTTAACGTTGTCTGCGTCTATTCGTCTGCGTCTGTGTACCTCCGTGGGTGCGGGTGCGTCTTGTCATTATCCGTCTCACCTGTGGCTCATCTCGTCATCACGTGGGGTTGGTGTGGTCTGTCTATTTAATGTGCGTTCGCGCAGTGTCTTGTGCTCGTCGTTGTCTATGTTCTGCACGTCGTGTTTGTGTGCTGAATGTTTCTCGTGCGCTATTGCGCAAACTTTATTTACAATAAAACGTAACCGTGAGTCAACCAGCGGATCCGTGTCTCTTCCGTCTGCCGCCGGCCACCATTACAATATATATATATATATATATATATATATATATATATATATATATATATATATATATATTAGGGGTGGGAATCGTTTACTATCTCACGATTCGATTTTGGGGGCCACAATTTAATTCAAAATCGATTTTCGATTCAAAAAATGATTTGATTTATAAAAATTTCTGCTTAAGTCTATAAAATCTGCATGATCTACTACAGTCTGCTTTGCAAGACAGAATGACAAATACAGAAAATAAAGTGTCTTTCACATTTAATTAACAAAAATAATGTGCTTTGGTAAAATAAAATGCTTTTTGTTGTTACCAAAATTCTTGAGCTTCATTTTACAAGCTGTTGGGACTGGCTCGGATGCTGTTCCCCCAGCCGTGGCTAGGGGCACCAGACTCAGTCCCAGACTAAACCGGCGTAACCGTACGTTCTCAGCCAGTCTCTGCTTTCTCTGTGATTGCTTCTCGTTTGAAGGTGTCTCGCCACCTCTCTGTTATGCTTTCTCTTTACTTATTCGAGTATCTATCTCCTGTGTCGCTTCCTGACTCATCTCAAGTTTTCCCAATCCTGCATTTCTTCCTATCCGTTTTGCCTTTATTTTTGGGAAGGGTTTTATTTTGCTGCGGCGTTTTTTGCCAATTACTTCTTCTGGCGTCCTTGGTTTCGTTTTCGCGTTGCATTTATCCGCGCTGTTTTTTAGTTACTGTTGTTTTGTTTCTTTCTCCCGTCTCACTACGGTTGTTATTTTTCCCGCGTTGTATTTTGCGCGTTGTTTTTTGTTTCCATTTGCTCCATGCCCTCACGGTTTTGGTTTCTATTCTCTTGCGCGTTGAGTCTCCCGTGTTGTTTTGTTTGTTCGTTCTGGGTCGCTGTGCGCGTTTCCCTCTCGCTAATACATGTGACGAGTGTCAAATGTATTGCTTTTGCGAGCCGGCACTTGTGTCCACCCTTCTCTATATTATTTCACGCTGTGTGTACGTTCCCGTGCTCACCGCGTTACACATGCCTTGCACAAGAGCAACATTGTGTCAAGTTTGGTCTTCCCTGGCATTCGTAAATACCAAAATGAACCCATATTTTTTACCTTAAATGAGGACGGAACAGGTTGAATATATCTTTCCTCCATCTGTTTTGAAACCTTTCCGCACACGAGTGTGTCCCAGAACCTGCTGCGTAAAATCTCGAGTAATTTTGTAATTACGTAACGCGACTTAGAATCGATTTTGGGACATTTAAAATCGATTCTGAATTGTAGTAAATGAGAATCGATTTTTGATATATGAATCGATTTTTTGGCACACCTCTAATATATATATATATATATATTAGTGCTCTAATATATATATATATATATATTAGTGGTGGGCCGTTAACAGCGTTCGTTAATTTGATACTCCTATCGGGCGATATAAAAATTATCGCCGTTAATCTATTCTTAAATTTCGGTTGGGAACTTTACATGGATGCATTGCAGTCACGAAGTCGCCAGGTTTGCTTCATGGAAAGTGTTACCGGAGCGGAGCTCGGAGCGGTCGTTTTCTGCGATTTTTGATATATGAATCGATTTTTTGGCACACCTCTAATATATATATATATATATATTAGTACTCTAATATATATATATATATATATATTAGTGGTGGGCCGTTAACAGCGTTCGTTAATTTGATACTCCTATCGGGCGATATAAAAATTATCGCCGTTAATCTATTCTTAAATTTCGGTTGGGAACTTTACATGGATGCATTGCAGTCACGAAGTCGCCAGGTTTGCTTCATGGAAAGTGTTACCGGAGCGGAGCTCGGAGCGGTCGTTTTCTGCATGGTCCTAGCGCTAGATTTGTCGCTATTTAAATATTTCTTTTTAACCATTAAAACTGCAGAGGACCAAAACCGGCTTTTGAAAAAGTGTCCCCCGTCCCCCCCAAATTACGTCCGTGAGGTTAAATGTACTAAATGTTGGCTTACATTTCAAATATCATGTTTAGCTGAATAAACATGTTATCAACCCCTTTTAATGTACAGTATTTAGGCTTACAAATTCATGTCGAACTGAATAAACCGTTGAACACGAGTAGCCTACATTTTATTGAGCATGTTTTTTTTCTTCAAGTATCAAAGTAGAACAGCTTTCTCAAGCAGTCATTGATGCATTTTGGAAACAGGAGATGAGCCCCTGGTCTAACGCACACTCTGTATTAAGAAACCCTATCTCAAAAACGGACTTTTAGTCATTACTTGGGTAGCACGCATATGATCCATTTTAATATAGATTAATCTAGATTAATCTACAACTCTAATGTGGGTATTTCTTCCTCTTATCTATTTGAGGTGGTTAGTTTTAATCTAAATTTCAATAGCTTTAAAAAAAAAAAAAAGCAGTGCGCAGTGCTCTGGAACCTTTAAGACCGCCACTTGCGTCCGTGTTAACCGTGTTAAGGTAATTTGTACATGGTGCCTTAGACGTTGCAGAGGCGACAGCAGTACATTTAAAATAACATGTTATCTACAATTTAAACTGCTGTGTGTTTTCGTAGTCTGGCCCGGATTTTCTGGGACAAGTTGGTTTTTTTTTCTGATCTCCGCTGCATACCGTTAGCCCGCATCAGCTGGCCCAGTCCGCGGCCCGGTCCAACTCATTCATGTGTTTACAGGATCAGTCCGCGGCCTGCGCTGAGCAGGTTAGTCTGACTGGAGCAGGGAAGGAAATAACACTGTTAACACTAGAAGCGCCGCACCTCATTTACATACTTATACCTAGAAGCGCGGAGGGCCGGTCATCTGACTGCTTTCACCACCTCCTACTAGCGCCGTGTTGTTTTCACCTACTTAAAGCGCGCCTCGGGCGGTCAAAAGACCGCTGAGTCTTTACACAGGGAGCTGGTACTGACACATAATTAACGCTAGATGGCGTTTTGCACAAAAGGAAGAATGAGCTGCCCAAACAAAATATTCATAATGGTGACATTTGCACGTAACGTCAATATGTTAACAAATTAATGTGACTGAACCATTTAGAATCAGTGCCTTGTGACCTTGTTCTCAGTAGCTTCCCCATTGCCAGTTTTGTTTAGTTTAATATTGCATTTCCTGGTTTGTGCGAAAACGTAAATGCAAAATATAGTTTCAGTTTTGTTTCTTGGTTAGTGTAATAGTTTGCTTGGTTAGTGTAATAGTTTGCTTATTTGTCTGTGTGTTATTCTGTTGGCATATATGTCACTATATTATCATGTTCGTTCGCCACACCACTAACCCACTGGCCCGCATCCCCACTGTGAAGCGTTCACGTCTTTTGTCTTGCTAATGCAATAGACTGCGCTGCAGCCTTCCACCCCCACATCCACAGAAAGCTTGTTCGATACTCGGAGTAGCAAAGTGAAGCCCGTAGACCGAGCTAAAGCAAGTTTGTTTGTATACTCAATGTTACGCCATTTCAAGTTTTAATGTATAAAAGTTGTATGTTAGTGAATTGTAGGCTATGGTGAATATAACAAATCTACAAATAAATGTCTATAATGTTTTGTGTTAGACAAAGAACAAAAAGCATAAATAGGCAAAATACAAAAATATCATTATAAAAGGTAGGCTATGTACCTTTGCGTAACAAAACGCAAAATTATTAAAATGATACGGATGGATTCATGAATATAGTTGCCTCTCTCCTCTCTAATGTCTAATGTCCTCTCTTTTTTTATCTCGGCGTATTGTGTTGCCGTTTCAAATGAGGTGTTTGATCGGTGAATAGCCGATGTGTGATCCCACGTCCTAACGACTGTGTTATCACCGAGTGTTATCACCATTGTGTGTGCTTGCTTATCTTTACGGAGTCATGGCTAACTGAGCTAATACCGGATGCTAACGTGGACCTGCTTGGCTTCACTGCTGTGAGAGCGGACAGAGACAAAAAATCATGCGGGAAAAGCAAAGGTGGGGGGTTGATCATCTATGTTAACAATCGCTGGTGTCACCCCGGTCATATATCTGTAAAGATAGTCTTATGCTGTTCGGATCTGGAGTTACTAGCTGTTAGCTGCCGGCCCTACTATGTTCCACGAGAATACAGTCATGTGATCGCTCTCTGTGTTTACATTCCACCGAGGGCGGACGCAGCCGCAGCATGTGAGCACATTCACTTAGCGACTGCAAAATTACAGACACAGCACCCTGATGCATTTATCTTAATTTCTGGGGACTTTAATCATGCTACTCTGGACTCTACACTGCCTGCATTTTATCAGAACGTGGACTGTCCAACAAGAAACAACAGGACAATAGACCTCCTATATGCTAATGTAAAAGAGGCATACAGAGTCACAGCCCTGCCCCCCCTGGGGAAGTCGGACCACGTTCTACTACATGCACAGCCTATGTACACCCCCCTCGTTCAAAGGCTGCCTCCAACTACCAGAACCACCAGGAAGTGGACCCCAGAAATGGAAGAAGAGCTGAGGGACTGTTACAGTAACACAGACTGGGATGTTCTTCTCAATTCTCACTGTGAAGACATCGAGACGATGACACACTGTCTGACAGATTATATTAACTTCTGTACAGATGTGGTCTCCCCCATAAAAACCGTACGATGCTACCCCAACAACAAGCCATGGGTCACACAGAAAGTTAAGGCTGCAATCAACACAAAAAAAGCTGCCTTTAGAAACGGGAACCGGGAGGCGATGAGAGCAGCACAAAAGGATCTAAAACACTGTGTGAGGGAAGCCAAAGATAGCTACAGGAGGAAGATTGAGCAGAAGCTTGCAGATAACAACATGAGAGAGGTATGGAATGGTCTCAAAAACATCACAGGCCATAACACCAAGACGAGAGCGGGGGAGGGGACTGTGGATAGAGTGAATGAGTTGAACATCTTCTTCAACAGATTTAACCAGGCCACGTCCTCCTCAACCCCCCATTCACTACAACCATCTCCCCTCTCTTCATTATCACACCCTCCTCCAGATACTGCAGCAGGCAACCCCACCCCCAACTATCCTCCCACCACAGCAACTTCAACTCTGACCTTAACACAACACCTACACAACACAACCACAACACAGACCTCAGCAAACATCACTTCAGACCAAGTCAGGAAACAACTAAGGAAGCTCCACCCCAAAAAAGCGCCTGGACCTGACATGGTATTACCTCGTGTACTGAAGAACTGTGCTGATGAACTGTGTGAACCGCTACAACGTGTCTTCAATCTCAGCCTGCAGCTGGGAAAAGTGCCCACCATATGGAAAACTTCATGTATAGTTCCTGTTCCCAAAAAGAACAGACCCAGTGAACTGAATGATTTTAGACCTGTGGCACTAACATCGCACATTATGAAGACGTTTGAGCGGCTCCTCCTCTGCCTCCTCAGTCCCCAGATACAACATGCTCAGGATGGACTGCAGTTTGCTTACCGGGCAGGTGTTGGCGTGGATGACGCCATCCTCTACCTACTACACAGAGCACATTCACACCTGGACAATAAGAACACAGTGAGGATTCTTTTTCTGGACTTCTCAAGTGCTTTTAACACCATTCAGCCTCTTTTACTCCAGGATAAGCTGAACAGGATGTGTGTGGACCCCTGCCTGGTTGTCTGGATCATCAGCTACCTCACTAACAGGCCACAGTATGTCAAGATGGTGGACATCACGTCTGACACTGTGATCAGCAGCATAGGAGCACCTCAAGGCACGGTGCTGGCCCCTCTTCTCTTCACCCTCTACACTGCTGACTTCTGGTACAACTCTGAGCTGTGTCACATCCAGAAGTTTGCAGATGACACAGCCATCGTCGGGTGTATCAGGGATGACAGGGAGGAGGAGTACAGGAGCCTAGTGAAGGATTTTGCAACCTGGTGCAATGCAAACCACCTACAGCTCAACACCACAAAAACCAAAGAGCTGGTCATCGACTTTGGGAAGTCTAGACCCAAGCCACGACCGATCATGGTAGGAGGGGATGAGGTGGAGATGGTTGCATCATACAATTACCTGGGGTTGTGGCTGAACAATAAACTGGACTGGTCTTGCAATACAGAGCAACTGTGCAAAAAGGGACAGAGCAGGATGTATTTTCTCAGGAAGATTCGGTCCTTCAACATATGCAGAAAACTCCTGCTGACTTTCTACCAGACGGTAGTGGCCAGTGTCCTGTTCTACACCGTGGTCTGCTGGGGGGCAGTATATCCAAGAAGGACTCTTCCAGGATAGAAAAACTGATCAGGCGGGCAGGATCTGTTGTCGGCACTAGGCTGGACTCTCTGGTGACGGTAGCAGAAAAAAGGACACTGAACAAACTACTGGACATCCTGGATAACACCAGTCACCCATTGCACACGGTCATCATACAACAGAGGAGTCTGTTTAGTGACAGACTACTACTTCCCAGGTGCAGGACTAATAGACTCAAACACTCTTTTGTCCCTCAGGCCATCAAACTATACAACTCCTCTCTGGGAACGAGGGGGAAGGAGTTAATAGGTGGATGTGCCAATGGGTAGACTGAGAATGTTTGGGAATCAGCTGAGCTGATCACCTATAAACTGGGCTATGTGTAATATGATGACACAATTTAATCAATCAGTTCATCCAAATCACAATACCTCATAATGGGCTATGTGCAATTGCATCCTCTTATCCTTTTATACATTGCCGTTTTTTCTTAGTTTATGTTTATTATTATTACTGTTATTATTATTATTATTATGTTGTGTGCTTAATCTTGTTTTAGTGATATTTTTAAATTGTAATACTACCTTGTTAACATTATGGTACTGTAACGCTGCTACTGGAAAAATACAATTTCCTGAAGGGATCCGTCCCAAGGGATAAATAAAGCTCTATCTATCTATCTATCTATCATTCGGTGATTTACATGTAGCGTATATTGCATAAGTTTCGTTCCCCACCTCGAATTAAGTTCCATTTATGTAGTGAATTGTGAACTTGAGAATAAACCTCCGCCGCTGTGGTTAATGTTCATGCACTGTTTGAACAATATTTATTAATTACAGCCAGGTTTTGGAAGTTGTAGAACACAGCTACAGGCCAACAACGGGTGCATCCCGTCTCTCTTTAGCGTATATTGAATAAGTTTCGTTCCCCACCTCAAATTAAGTTCCATTTATGTAGTGAATTGTGAACTTGAGAATAAACCTCCACCGCTGTGGTTAATGTTCATGCACTGTTTGAACAATATTTATTAATTATAGCCAGGTTTTGGAGGTTGTAGAACACAGCTACAGGCCAACAACGGGTGCATCCCGTCTCTCTTTAGCATATATTGAATAAGTTTCGTTCACCACCTCAAATTAAGTTCCCTTTGTTTTGATTTGTGTGTCAGCTTCACACAACTCAACATTCAAAACACAGCTTAGGTGCAGTCTTTGCACATTTGCCACAGACCAGTCGCTTACATGTCTGGCAGATGTCATACGTTTTGTTCCCTGAACATCTGCCGACTTGGCATTGTTTTCTTTTTGAGGGCGGGCAAGGAGCTTCAGGTAAAATTCGCTTTTGTGCCACTGCCCTAGCCGCTTTCGCCATTTTCTGCTGTGCACACAGCTCCTTTACCAACTCGAGAATAAACCTTCGTCTGCTCAGGTTAACGTTCATGCACTGTTTGAACAATATATGTGCATTTATTGCAGCCAATAAATATTGCAGTCTAGGAGGTTGTAGAAAACCGCGACAGGCCAACGACGGGTGCCTCCCTTCACCGAATACAGTCGTGCCATTTGATCAATAACATCAATGCCACATTTAGTCGTGTTGTAATATGAAACAGTTTCAGGCAGTTTCTTTGCGCCATTATCAATTGAAACTGTCTGATGCATTGAGCTCAGGATGCATACATTTTTTTTAGGTTTTGCCTGGTAAATCGTTATTTTTCCAGCCCGCAACACCTTGGTGGAAAATCTTTCAGACTGTGCCTGTGTACATGGGGGCATCTCACGTCTGATTTTATTCATCGTACCAACAATTGTGGTTTTGTTCGCCAAAAGGGTGTTTGCAAGTGCCAATGAAGTGAAGAAATTGTCAGTCGTTACATTTCTTCCTTTACCCGTGAAAGGCTCCATCAAACGCAACACAATATTTTCAGACAACCGTTGAATAGTCGGCCTGCTTTCATCTTTCCCTAGATAGGGAATGGCGTTCAACATATATTTTGTTTCAACATCAGCGGCCACCCAGAACTTAATCCCAAATTTATCGGGTTTATTGGCCATGTACTGAGTGAAACGACAGCAAGCTTTAGTTGGGAACAGTTGCTCATCAACAGTTATGTTCTCACCGGGCGTGTAAGAAGCAATACTGTTTTTCACAAATTTATCAAATATCTCCCGAGATCATAGCAAATTTATCAGTCGCAAGGCGGGCAGCCCTTGTGCTCTTGTCATCAAAGCGCAGATAGCGCATGATATCTCAATGTCTGTCTAGACATTGTCTCTTTGAAAATGGGATTTCCTAAGTCAGCAGACCAGTATTCATCAAGTTTCATGCTTTTACCGGCTGTTATACCTCTCAAATAAACGAGACCCACAAATGCTTTCAGTTCGTCAGCTGTTAGTTTGAACTGAGCATTATTTCGTTCAGCCTCTGCCTCTGTGTATTTCAGAATTGCGCCCCAATATTCCTTTGAGATATTGACTTGATAAGTAGGCTAATTACCATTCGCAGAATTCCTGCAAACTACTAAAGCATTTATTAGGCAAAGCAAGACTCTCTCACGGTTTGAAAACCATTGATGTAAACTTATATATAGTATATATTAAATAATATTAATAAATAAAGTATATATTTTAAGACTTCGGAAAGTGAAACACTTTCACTTTCGTTCAACGGACGAATTCCGTTTTGTCTTTACACAATAATCAGTTTGAACTTTGTGAATAATTTAGTTTTGAAAACTATTGATCTTTATTTAGTTATACTAAATATTAAATGACATACGAATCTTTGCGACACCCGCTGGCAGAAAAGAGAATCACAGTCTTGAAGTGTAGGCGACGACGACAATATTACAGAGATACGAGCGAAATCGATTGAAACTAGCATGTGCAGGGTTTCTTTTAACAGTGTAAAAATACTGGTTTATTAAAAGGACAATTCTGGGAAAAGTCATGAAAGGAGGGTTCTGAAATTGGATCCAGTGCAAAGATATTATTTTTTTGTGCTGCTGCGGTCAAGTGACTGGTGCTCGGTGCTTCTAGGTATAAGTAGGTCGACCAGAGGCGGCGCTTCTAGTAGACGTCACAGCGGTCAAATGACCGGAGCTTTGGCGCTTCTAGTGTTAAACAGCAGCGTGACTACGGGCCGGGGCCGCAATGCGCGGCAGTGGCTCCTCCTCGGGCTGAGTTAAACCACCGGCGGCCAGCGGCCCACTAACCCATCGGCCCACCGGGGAAATCCCCGGTAGCAATGTATGCCAGTCCGCCCCTGCACCCAAGCCTTTTGCGGTAGATATAGGTGTTAATGAAAACCCATCTAGGGTAAGGGGAATATCAGCCCAATTGCTTCTAGCAGCTTTGGGCCCAAGAATCAGCACCTCAGTCTTATTGAAGTTTAGTTGGAGAAAATTAGACGAGGCAGGATTTATTTGTGAGTGATTGAACATTTAACAGTTCAATTTTGCTGCTGAGAGAAGGAAGAGATATTTTCAGTGATCGAATCAGGCTGAAATTCACTCCGCGTTTTCCATCCAGACCCCGGAGAGGTGTTGGCATGGAGACGCTCAAACTACTAGTCTCGTGGGAAACGTTGCTCTGATGACGTGAGCGAGAGGCGACAGCTCATGTAGCTGACCATAGAGCTGGTGTTACACCAGATTCTGTGACCTTAAGTACATTTATGTAATTAAGAGAAGATGAATTGTAAATGATCTGTCATTTTTTGGCTGGCGAACACCAACAAAATGAGAAAAGAAAGAACATCCACATAGTTTACTTATCACTTGTGCCTGTGAACAGAAACAGCGACATAGCGCCCTCTGTGGTCACAAAACTTGACGGTCACAGAATCTGGTGTAACACCGATATAGTGGGACTCATCCCGGAGTAGAAAAACTTTCTTTGGGAACTTCTGTGGATATGGCAAGGGCGACGGAGAATACCAAACTGTTTAATCACGTTTGTGCATAATGGTGTAGAGCAGGGGTGGCCAACCCGTCATAGACCAAGAGCCACTTTTCTTACTGTGTTACGGCAAAGAGCCACATTGTACATGGGCGAGTGTAATCTGTTGAGCGGGGGGGCGAGTGTAAATTATTAGCTGTGAAGACAGTCAAATGCGTGTTTTCCACTACGCCGGTTTTAAAAGTATTAGCGGCTCGCTAGGCTTGTAAACTAACCGCGCACCACGAAAATGTAGCAGTGTGTCGCCCCGTTTGTGCAGGTGAGCCCGCGGACTGGCTGGGGAGCCGCATGAAACCAGGCAAAGAGCCGCATGCGGCTCGCGAGCCGCATGGTTGAGATTCATCAACTGGTCGGCAGAGTAACTCAACATAGTTTTACATGGCAGTGTTGAGATGAACAGCGAGTTGTTAGCAAGAAAGCTTCGTAGACATCCAGCTGTAGCAATGGCGATGGATAGCATTGGGCTTTCTGGGAGACACTACGCAATGTCTGGGAATGTGCAAAATCCAGACTGTCTAGAACAGGACTCAGAAGTAAGTTTTCTGGCCACAGTGGCAAGCAAAGATGGTAGGCAGCAAAAACCGAACTAGCATTTGCATCAACCTAACTATCAGCAAAAAAGGGGTTGAACTGGTTTGCAGCCAGGATAATAATAAGTATTATTTTATAAGACTACTTCTTATTTTAAAGTGCAAAAATCGTCGTTTACTCGACTCGACTGGAGAAGCGGCGAACAAGCAGCGCCAGCGTCCTCTCCACGCAGTCCTCTCCACGTAGTCCTCCACCAACATTATTATGAATAAAGCTTGGACTGAAACCGAATTTATCCAAAACCATCCAGAGATAGCTCCATTCTACCCGGTCAAAAGCTTTCTCTGCTTGGAAAACAGCATGGAATTCTGCTGAGGTCTTCAGATCAAAGAGCACCAAAACGAGAAAACCGGCATTATATCCTCAGGTAATTTTCTTTCTTTGTATATTTGTTCTTTTACACAACAAAAGTGTGTAAAGTGTGGCCTCCAACCAAGATCTCCATAGAGGTTAGTGCTCCTTGATGATCTTGTAGCCAAACATTGCAAGTATCATTGTAGCTATGATACTGCTAAGGCTACTGTCCAGTCCAGCTTAGCCAGGTCAGGTGAAGTCAGCAGCTCTGATTTTGAGCTTGGTGCATGGAATAATACCAGAGGTAATGGAAAAACAGGCAAAAGTCCCAAAGGGCTAATCTAATCGGGGTAAGAGAAAAACAGACCGGGTCAAACCATGAAAATATTCAGAACACAGCTTAGTATTGCAATACTTTGCAAAGTGGATGTGGCACTAGTATTATATATAGTATTGTATAGAGAGACAAGGTACTCCAATAATGAGGAGAGGCAGAACGAGGCATACTGGGGCTCTTGGGAGTTGCTGGGGCTCTTGGGAGTTGTGGTCTTCTTGGCGAGGCTGCGTGACAGGCAGAGGAACGAGGACGACAGCGATGTCCTCTAGGGCGCGGGGCAGGTTGGTGAGGAAAGTGTCTGTAGAATTCCACAAGCAGCCCCTTGTCAAGGACTCTGTAGGAGACGAAACCTGAAAGAGGTTAGTGATTGCAAGGTGTTACCAGGGCAGAGTGTAGCTAAACAGCATAGGATGGTGATATGTAGGATGGTTTTGAAGGTGAAGAAGAGGAAGAGAGTGAGAGCGGAACCTAAGATCAGGTGGTGGAAGTTAAAGGATGAGGATTGTGGTGTAAAATTCAGAGATGAGTTGAGGCAGGTACTGGGTAATGGTGGTGGTGTTCTGGATACCTGGGATGAGACTTCAAATGCAGTGAGGGATGTGGCTACGAAGGTACTTGGTGTGACCTCAGAAGTTTGAGAGGAAAGTGGTTGGCTAAAAAGAATTGGGATTTTCAGCAAGATGAAGAAAGTAGACAGAGGTACAAGGAGATGTGTCGTAAGACAAAGAGAGCAGTGGCAGAAGCTAAAGAGAAGGTATATAGCAAGCTGTATGAGAAGTTAGACACTAAGGAAGGGGAAAAGAATCTGTACAGATTGGCCAGACAGAGAAACCGTGATGGGCAGGATGTGCAGCAGGTTAGGATGATAAAGGATAAAGATGGAAATGTGTTGTCTGGTGAGGAGAGTGTCTTGGGAAGGTGGAAGGAGTATTTTGAGGAACTGATGAATCAAAAGAATGAAAGGGAAAGAAGGTTAGAAGAGGTAGAGGTTGTGAATCAGGAAGTGCCCCAGGTGAGCAAGGAGGAAGTAAGGACTGCAATTCGGAGAATGAAGTGTGGTAAGGCAGTTGGACCAGATGATATTCCAGTGGAGGCATGGAAATGTTTGGGAGAGACAGTAGTGGAGTTTTTGACTGGGTTATTTAACAGAATCTTGGAAGGTCAGAAGATGCCAGAGGAGTGGAGATGAAGCATAATGGTGCCGATTTTCAAGAATAAGGGTGACGTTCAGAGCTGTAGTAATTACAGGGGAATAAAGTTGATCAGTCGCAGCCTGCAAATCTGGGAAAGAGTAGTGGAAGCTACGCTTAGAGGAGAGGTAGAGATCTGTGAGCAGCAGTATGGTTTCATGCCAACTAAGTGCACCACAGATGCTATGTTTGCTTTGAGAGTGTTAATGGAGAAGTATAGGGAAGGACAGAAGGAGTTACATTGTGTGTTTGTTGACTTAAAGAAAGCTTATGATAGAGTACCGAGACAGGAGCTGTGGTTTTGTATGAGGAAGTCAGGAGTAGCAGAAAAGTATGTGAGGGTAGTGCAGGATATGTATGAGAACAGTGTGACAGCAGTGAGATGTGCGGTAGGAATGACAGATGGGTTTAAAGTGGGGGTAGGACTAAATCAGGGATCAGCCCTGAGTCCCTTCCTGTTCGCAATTTCATGGACAGACTGACGGACAAGGTTAGGCAGGAGTCCCCTTGGACTATGTTTGCTGATGACATTGTGATCTGTAGTGAGAGTAGGGAGCAGGTGGAGGTGAGCTTGGAAAGATGGAGATATGCTTTGGAGAGCAGGGGAATGAAAGTGAGCAGGAGTAAAACAGAGTACATGTGTGTGAATGAGAGGGCAGACGGTGGACAGGTCCAGTTACAAGGAGTTGATTTGATGAAGGTTGACGAGTTTACCTAATCAAATCAAATCAAATTTTATTTATATAGCGCTTTTTACAACAGTTGTTGTCACAAAGCAGCTTTACAAGTGCCGAGTCCTAGCCTCCAGTGAGCAAGCCAAGGGCGACAGTGGCAAGGAAAAACTCCTTGAGAGGAACCAAGACTCAGGGGGGGAACCCATCCTCCTCTGGGCGACACCGGTCACCATGTCACCTACTTAGGGTTGAGGTACAGAGTAATGGAGGAAGTGAAAGTGATGTAAAGAAGAGAGTGCAGGAAAGGTGGTGTGGATGGCATAAAGTGTCTGGGGTGATCGGTGATAGAAGGGTGTTGGCTAGAATGAAAGGAAAGATCTATAGGACAGTAGTGAGACCTGCTATGTTGTATGGACTGGAGACAGTGGCACTGACAAAGAGACAGGTGAGGGAGATGGAGATGTCTGAGATGAAGGTTGAGATTCTCATTTGGAGTGACAAGGAAGGATAGGATCAGAAATGAGTTTATTAGAGGATCAGCACATGTAGCATGTTTTGGAGATAAAGTTAGAAGCGAAATTGAGATGGTTTGGACATGTACAGAGGAGGGAGGAGAGGTATATTGGTAGGAGGGTCTTGAGGATGGAACCTCCAGGCAAGAGGAGGAGAGGTAGACCTAAGAGGAGGTTTATGTATGCAGTGGTAGAGGATATGAGAGTGGCTGGTGTGTCAGTGGAGGACACTCAGGACAGGGCCAGATGGAGGAGTTTGATCCGCTGTGGCGACCCCTAAACGGGAAATGCCGAAAAAAAAACATGCTCAATAAAATGTAGGCTACTCGTGTTCAACGGTTTACTCAGTTAAACATGAAAATAGTACTGTAAGCCTACATACTTTAAGAGGGCATATTCAGTCAAACATGAATTTGTACGCCTACATACTGTACATTAAAAGGGGTTGATAACATGTTTATTCAGCTAAACATGAGATTTGAAATGTAAGCCAACATTTAGTACATTTAACCTGTTTTCGGCGGTGGTGACTTTTCCCCTGGGCTGCATCAGTGCTTGACCCAGCATCAGCAGCATTAGCAAATGGGTGCTTTGCGTTTAAATGGTACTTCAGACTGGTAGAACTCCTACAATAAACTAATTCTGCGTTGCATAAGGTGCAAACAACTTTAGTCTTGTCAATGTCTCCATTAGGAAGCTTCCTAAAAATGAATTTTCCATGAAGCAAACCTGGCGGCTTCATGGCTGCATCCATGTAAGCACACGTACGATTTGTAATTCACAGGTTTGAAAACTCGTTCTCGCCCCCTACTGTGCAATTTGGTTAGGAATACAGCCGAGCTAAACTATCAAGGTGAATGTCATCAGTTTGCTTACCTATTTTGACCCAGTTCCCAACCCAACTTTAAGAATAGATTAATGGCAATATTATTTATATCGCCCGATAAGAGTATCACATTATGCCCACCACTAATATATATATATATATATATATATATATATATATATATATATATATATATATATATATATATATATATATATATATATATATTAGGGGTGGGACGCGATAAAAAAAATTTATCGAATTAATCGGAAGCTTTGTAATTAATTATTCGAAATTAATCGCATTTTAATCGCATTTCAGTATTTAACATGAGAAATATTAATTTAAGTTTGAATGATGAATGAATCAATGAACATAATCATAAACTTCAACATCTTGTTTATTTTTCCACCAGTCTACTACACAGACCAATAGATGAGTCCAGAAAACCAAACCAAAAATGTATTTAATTTTGGGAGTTTTGCTCAGGATATTGGAAGAATTGAAGTAAATCAGAAGATATTTTTAATACCATTTTAGATGGTATATTTTACTTTAATTTCCCAGGCCTCTGCCACAGGCATCTCCATAGTGCCTATAAGTGGTCTTCTGCATGCTCAAAGCAAATGACTGGATCTTTCATTCATCATCTATAATATGAACTGTCACACCAAGATAATTCTTGTTGCTTAACAGAGGTCCAGTGATCCCCAGTCAGAGCCACATTTGTGGTGCTCTTCACAATAACCTGTTTTACTTCCCTTTCCTCATCATACAGCTGCTGGATTTTCTTCGACATTGTCTTTCTGGACGGCAGTTCGTAACTTGCATCAGTTGACGCAATGTGCAGCGCTTCTTGTAAGCCTTTATCTTCGACCACAGAGAGCAAACAACACTGCAAATAATGTGACGCGTCATGTATAAACTCGCGAAAGTTTAATCCAGTCTTAATGGTCCAATGAAGGTAATTAAAAAACCAGGACATTTCCTCACAAAAAACCCGGGACGCCTGGGACAGGATGTGAAATACGGACATGTCCCGGGAAATACAGACGTTTGGTCACCCTATCGTACTAGAAATACATTTAGCAGCTAAGTTATCATTACTGACCTGCGCGTTAGCCCCAACATATTTTGCGTTGAGGTGGTAATGAAGGGTGGAAGTGCTCCTGTGATAAGCGAACTCCTTCCTGCATAAAGTGTAAATAACACTATTTGTGTTTGTACTTCCATTTGGAAGTTTCTTATATTTAAATTTCCCATCCACCAGCGTAGCCTCTTCAGTCATCTCCATCATGATCTTATTGTACGTCCATATAATCTGTATGTCTGGAACTCGTGCACTGAGAAACATTCCATGGTGCAAAAGTGTCTTATGCGTTAAATGGTGTAAATTTTTTTAGTGCATTAATTTTCCTGTAATTAATTAATCAAAATTAACACGTTAATACACACACACACACACTAGTCTTACAGTGTGGTTTGTGTGCTACCTGAAGTGTGTTGAGTAACTGAAGCACATACAGCATTTCTGCATTTCCATTACGGTTTTACTATTCCTGTCTTTCAGCAGCACTCCTCCGTCCAAGATGGAGGCCTTCGAGCACTTCAAGGTGGAGAAGGTTCAACATTGGTTCAACATTACAGAGTCAAGCTAAATCTTGGTGCAGGGTTGTCTTTTATATATCCGTATATATGATCAAATATTTTATATATCCGTATATATGATGAAATCTTTCTCCTAAAAAGGAAATGCATGGATATTTATTTCATACCTGCCAATTACTCCTCCACTAACATAGTATCATGTATGTATTCATGGCAGAGTTTGAGTGCTGGTACAACGAGGACTTCCTGTTACCAGATGAGGTTCTGTCTATCTTGAGAGATGGACCAATCAGGCCAGGTCTGGTGCCTGTGGACAACACTTTAGCTCTGGTTGGTCACACTGCAACCCTGATATTTTAACAAGATTGCATAATGATTACAAGATGCCAGGAATATTAACACTGGCTTGAAGCCTTTGGACTTTAATCTTGGACTAGTGTTGCACAAATATTTTTATTAGGAGTCCAAGCAGTGTCCCTACAAGGCCCCAATTTGGTTATTCTGTGAATGCGTGTTTATACAGGCCGAGTGGGTTTATGTATATATATATATATATATATATATATATATATATATATATATATATATATATATATATATATATATATATATATATTTATACACACATATACATATACATACACACACACACACACTACCGTTCAAAAGTTTGGGGTCACCTAGACAATTTTGTGTTTTCCCTGAAATCTCATACTTTTATTTATCAAATGAGTTGCAAAATGAATAGAAATATAGTCCAGACATTGACAAGGTAGAAAAAATTTTTTTTTTGAAATAATTTTCTACTTTAAACTTTGCTTTCATCAAAGAATGCTCCCTTAGCAGCAATTACAGCATTGCAGACCTTTGGCATTCTAGCTGTTAATTTGCTGAGGTAATCTGGAGAAATTTCACCCCATACTTCCAGAAGCCGCTCCCACAAGCTTGATTGGGTTAATGGGCACTTTTTTTGTACCATACGGTCAAGCTGCTCCCACAACAGCTCAATGAGGTTGAGATCTGGTGACTGCGCTGGCCACTCCATTACCGATAAAACACCAGCTGCCTGCTTCTTCTCTAAATAGTTTGTGCATAATTTGGAGGTGTGCTTTGGGTCATTGTCCTGTTGCAGGATGAAATTGGCTCCAATCAAGCACTGTCCACAGGGTATGCCATGGTGTTGCAAAATGGAGTGATAGACTTCCTTATTCAAAATCCCTTTTACCTTGTTCAAATCTCTCACTTTACCAGCACCAAAGCAACCCCAGACCATCACATTACCTCCACCATGTTTGACAGATGGTGTCACACACTCTTCCAGCATCTTTTCAGTTGTTCTGCGTCTCACAAATGTTCGTGATCCAAACACCTCAAACTTTGATTCATCTGTCCATAACACTTTTTTCCAATCTTCCTCTGTCCAATGTCTGTGTTCTTTTGCCCATATTAATCTTTTTCTTTTATTAGCCAGATATGGCTTTTTCTTTGCCACTCTGCCCTGAAGGCCTGCATCCCGGAGTCGCCTCTTCACTGTAGACGTTGACACTGGCGTTTTGCGGGTACTATTTAATGAAGCTGCCAGTTGAGGACCTGTGAGGCGTCGATTTCTCAAACTGGAGACTCTAATGTACTTGTCTTCTTGCTCAGTTGTGCAGCGGGGCCTTCCACTTCTCCTTCTACTCTGGTTAGAACCTGTCTGTGCTCTCCTCTGAAGGGAGTAGTACACACCATTGTAGGAAATCTTCAGTTTCTTGGCAATGTCTCGCATGGAATAGACTTCATTTCTCAGAACAAGAATAGACTGTCGAGTTTCAATTGAAAGTTGTTTTTTTCTGGTTGTTTTTTTGTTTTTTTTTGTGAGTTTAATCGAACCAACAATTGCTCCAGATTCTCAACTAGCTCAAAGGAAGGTCAGTTTTATAGCTTCTCTAATCAGCAAAACTGTTTTCAGCTGTACTAACCTACTTGCACAAGGGTTTTCTAAATATCCAATAGCCTCCTTACAGAGTTAGCAAACACAATGTACCATTAGAACACTGGAATGATGGTTGTTGGAAATGGGTCTCCATACATCTATGTAGATATTGCATTAAAAACCAGATGTTTACAGCTAGAATAGTCATTTACCACATTAATAATGTATAGAGTGTATTTTTGATGCATTTAATGTTAGCTAAATTAAAAAAAACTGCTTTTCTTTCAAAAATGCGAACATTTCTAAGTGACCCCAAACTTTTGAACGGTAGTGTATATATATACACACACACACACACACACACACACACAGGCTGAGTGAGTTTACATGTATACACACTAGGGGTGACCTGCAATAGTCGCTGATTCGACTATAGTCGACTATACCCCCTAGTCGACTATGGACGTCATAGTCAAATGTACCATTCTAACTGCATGGGGGTGCCCATTGATCTATATTACTGGATTGGACATCACGTGATTTAGCATGCGCCGCACAGGCACCATTACTATGCATTGATTCGTGCATTGAGGAGCATCCATGGATGGACATAAAAATGAGATCTAGCAGACAGTCACACAAGGAAAACCAAAGAGGGACTCAATGTTTTGCAATAAATTGTCAAAACTACGACAACAATATCACAAGATCAAAGGGTATCACATTTCACAGGTCAGTAAAACAATTTTTATTAAAAAAAAATAGCGGAAATGAGGGATGTTGACTGTCCATGCTAGCTTGATTTTGATAAAGCTATGTCGAGTAAACCCACTTAAAAACAAGTTTTCTGTTCCAACAAATTACAATGTATTGTTATAAATATTGTTATCATGTTAGGATAATGTTGTAAATACGATGTTGTAAATACTCTATCTGTTTTACTGGGACCGATGTTCAGTCCAGTTGGTATTATGTCCCATAGATACTCTCTCACACAAACTGAATAAATAATGAAACCAAATGAAAATTTAAGTCAATTAAATTTGTCATAATTATTTTTTAAATCAACTGGGGTGAGTTTCCCAAAACATTCTTAGCGCTAATTACTTCTTAACCTCGTACGTAAGAACGAGGTTACGAAGTACTTAGCGCTAAGAACGTTTTTGGAAACTCCCCCCAGGTTAATACAGGTTTTTGTTTTTTAAATAAATGACATTTTTCTACACAGATTTCCCAACAAACAAAGAAAATATGAGCTGTATAAATTGTGAGTCAGAAAGTGTGGACGTGTGAGAGGACCGTGATCTACAGCAGGGATATGCAGTGCTCACTGCCCACTGATATCAACCGTACACTGTAGAGGGCACATGTTCGAGAAGGAGCAGTGCCACAGATTTTCAACCTTCCAGACCATATTATTAATAATAAATGTTTTATTAAAGTTGATGAAATTATGTAGCCAATGAGAAGTGGCTGCAATAAATGATTTTGAAAATTGTATATTTTGTGTCATGTCAATTTATCTATGTATTTGTGGGAAACGGAATTGTGTAAGCTTTTTTCTGCTACTTGAAGGTAAAAAAAAATCTGACAAATTTTGTCATAAATTTCAGATTCAAACTCATTATTTTCTCTATCATAATTTCATAATTAATTTCTCCCACATTTAGCCATGTAGTGCTCAAAGATGCTCCTCCACACTGATGCCATCTCATATTATACTTGAACATATATAAGAGGTATTGCACTTAAAGTGCAATGAAACTACAGCAGTAATGGGGAAAGTTGACAGTTATTTATTTACAACTTTTTACCATAATTATGATTGAATATCAAAAACATGACATACATATGTTATTTAGTTTTAGCCAGGTGAAATAAAAGGGCTTTATGCAGGGTTTTGTTAAAATTTTACCTAAATTGAAAAATTCCCAGACTGCTTATAAATTTATCTCTTGGGATAATACGAAGTTTTACATATCACAACATCGGCAATATTCTCCCCTTTAATTTAAGCAATAATTTATAAAAATCGGATAAGAAATAAGGGCGCTAGGACTGTTTTTGTGACAGATGGATGCACATCCCACATAGGAACTACACTGCTTAGTTGACATGACTCAATGCATAGTAATGGCGCATCGCTAGCTATAGCGACAACAGGCGATGTCCAATCCAGTAATATAGATCAATGGGGGTGCCCAAGGATGCTGCTAAGTATTAGTTGTTACATGAAATGTCTTTGTTTTCATTATATATAGCCTTTCGTCAAATAAAATCATCCTAATTTCTGTTAGTAAATATTTTTTAATGATGTTTGCGCATTAACAATAGGCATCTTTCTTACTACACATTAATAAATCACACCCTGCAGTTGCACAATCCAAATGAGCGGAGCTGAACACGCTACAGGATAGTCAGCATCTGCCGAGATTATAATGGCTAAAAAAACTTCAAAAGTGTGGGAGTATTTTTAAAAAGATAAAGATGAATCAAACAAAGTAAAGTGCAAGTTATGTCATCAACGTCTTTCATTTCGCATGACAACAACCAACATGGCATACCATTTAAAACGCGTAAGGCGGAAAAAAAAACACCAACAAAACAAAAACCAGTTCAGCCGTTTGTCGTTTCGGTCGTGTTGTCTCGTCTCGTCGCGGTGCGTCTCGGCAAATAGGCCTATAAACATTTTTTGTTGTTGTTTGCTTTTTAAACCCAGTTACTTGAACCTTTCCTTATAAGTTTTTTTGCTGTTGTGTGGCAATTTTTTTTTATTTTCAGGCAGGCATATTTTATTTAAAATATTTTTGACATTTTGCACAGTGCCTGTCTGACAGTTCGATATGCGCACTGCACACTGATGCTGACTTTTTTTTTGTTAATCTTCTCTAACGTTTCATTAAAAAATAAATAAGTAAATAAATAAAAGCTGAATAAAGCCAGCCTACCCTGTTTATTTATTTATCTGAGTGTTTTAGGTTTTTACGTTGAAGTGGAAAAAAGTCCTGAATGAGAACGGGATCCCGTTTAAGGTGCTCTAGATAAAAAACAAAACCCGATTAGACTATTAGGCGACTAAAGGGAAAATCTGACGAATCAGATTTGACTATGAAAATCCTTAGTTGAAGACATCTCTAATACACACACACACACACACACGTAAGCTCACTCAACCTGTATACACACACACACACAAGTGTAAACACAGCAACCTGTATACACACACGAGTTTATGTGTGTGTATGTGTGTGTGTATACAGGTTACGTGTGTGTGTGTATACACGTTAAGTGAGTTTACTTGTGTATGTATGTGTCTACAGGCTGACGGCTCCAGCTAAAAGTGACTATGTTCAGGCACAGGAGAGGGATGAGCAGGAGCATGTTGAACATCTGCACGCTGAGCTGTTGGCTCACAGCCCTGGTGCTGTGTGTTCTTGCAATGCACAAGAAGACACTACAGAGGGTAAGACAGACAGACAGACACACACACACACATTTCACATATCAATTCTGTTGTCTAGTTTTAAAATGTTTACAGCTTAATGTGTGACAAAGCACCAATGACATTTCATGCTAACACACTATGTACAATTATTAAACAGGGCCAAAAGGTAAACACAGGACTGTGTGTGTGTGTTTTACTTTCGCAGAGGGGCAGCAGGCCAGTTGAACACGGTCCTGATTCTAGGAAGAACAGCACGGGAACCAGCAAAAACAAACTGTCTGCTGTCTCAATCGCATGAGAAGGGTGACGATTAGAGGTGTGCCAAAAATTCGATTCACATATCGAAAATCGATTCTCATTTACTACGATTCAGAACTGATTTTAAAATGTCCTTAAATCGATTCTAAGTCGTGGTGAAGTCTTTACACAGCAGGTTCTGGGACACACTCATGCGGGGAAAAGTTTCAAAACAAATGGAGGAAAGAGATATTCAACCTGTCCTGTCTACGTTTAAGGCAAAAATAAGTGTTCATTTTGGTTTTCACCGATTGCCAGGGAAGACTGAACTTGACACAATGTAGCTCGTGTGCAAGGCTTGTGTAACGCGGTGAGCACGGGAATGTACACACCATGTGAAATAATATAGAGAAGGGTCGACCCAAATGCCGGATCGCAAGAGCAATACGTTTGACTCTTGTCAAATGAATTAGCGAGAGGAAAACGATCACAGCGACCCAGAACGAACAAACAAAACAACGCGGAAGACTCAACGCGCAAAAGAATAGAAACCAAAACCTTGAGGGCACGGAGTAAATAGAAACAAAAAAAACAACGCGGAAAAAATAACTACCATAGAGAGCCATAAAAAACAGCGCGGATAAATGCAATGCGAAAACGAAACCAAGGACGCCAGGGGAAGTAACTGGCAGCAGGCAAAATACGCTGCAGCAAAATAAAACCCTTCCCAAAAATAAAGGCAAAACGGATAGGAAGAAATACAGGATTGGGAAAACTTGAGATGGGTCAGGAAGCGACGTAGGAGATAGATACTCAAATAAGTAAAGAGGTGGCGAGACTCCTTCAAACGAGAAGCAACCACAGAGAAAGCAGAGACTGGCTGAGAACGTATTGGCATAACCAAACGATTCAGCAGTAATCAGTCTCCACAAGCCTCCTTAAGAAGTCTAACAAACAGCTGAGACAAATCACTGCTGATTACGCCGGTTTAGTCTGGACTGACTCTGGTGCCCCTAGCAACGGCTGGGGGAACAGCATCCGAGCCAGCCCTGACAGCTTGCAAAATGAAGCTCAAGAATTTTGCTAACACAACAAAAAGCATTTTATTTTACCAAAGCACTTTATTTTTGTTAATTAAATGTGAAAGACACTATTTTCTGTATTTATCATTCTGTCTTGCAAAGCAGACTAGTAGATCATGTAGACTGAAGCAGATATTTTTATAAATCAAATCGTTTTTTAAAAGAAAATCATTTTGAATCGAAATCGAATAGTAAACAATTTCCACCCCTAGTGACGATATAATCACATATCCCCCATTCACTTGACATTACCAATAAATGATAAAATAAATAAATGTGCCATATTTGTCAATTGTGATTTTTCACCACAATCGAAATTTGTCCCCACTTTTACCCATCTGTGCAGTTAGAACACACACACACACACACAACCACACACACTCACTCACTCACTAGTGATTACTAGGGGGCTTGTGCCTTGCTCAAGGGCACCTCAGTCATGGCCTCAGGCCTGGGAATCGAACCCACGACCCTCCGGTCACAAGACCAGTTCCCTAACCACCAGGCCATGACTGCCCCCAAATCTGGTTTCAATCTGATATATACACATGCAACACTTGTATTTTTAACCTTAATTATGGGCTTCTGCCAATTTCAAACCAGCAGATGAAGGAAAAAAGGGTGCTTGGCTTCACAGGTCTCAGAGGAGTACGTGTTCAGTATATATTGATATACATTGAACATCTGAATGTATTTCCATCTTTGACAAATTCACAAGTAAAGACATTTTGGCACATTGGGTCATTAAATGAAAAGTAAACTTTATTATTCCTGAACCACAAAATAGACTTCTTTGGTTGTACAAATTCACTAGTTACAGTCCTGAATGAGCTCTAGCCCCAGGCACCAGCACCCCCGCCCCCCACTTAGCAAAAAGGCCCCCCAAAGAAATCAAGAAAAAAAAGAGTGATCAAACTGCTGTTGCAAAAATGTAGCGAATCCCACTAATTACATGAAAACGTGATTTCTACCGGTCTTTAAAAATAAAAATAAAAAAATACAATGAATGGTCAGCCATTCCCAAAGTGTTATGCATAACTGAATTTCAGTTAGCAAGAGCAACACTACAAGCTAAGATTAGTAAAGTTAAATGAACATTTTTGACATGGTCTGACCACAGTGTAAATGGCAACTGAAGTAATCGAATTACTGGTTTGCATATCAAATAACATGATCTTGAGAGAGATTAAATTTTTCTCTTTCCTCTCACCCAGGATTGAAAGAAAATTAGCAGTAAGCCAATATACATGCACAGAACACCCAGTCTTGACCTCATCTGGATCAGTCGTAGTGCAGACTGGCTCAGTTACAACTCAGGATTTTTGCTTCTCTCAGCATTTTGTACATTATTCACACAATAAGCATTTCAGTGGTTTAAGATTTAAATGAACCAAACTCAACTGGAAAAGTAGTACAACACTCTCTACCTCCACATGCTTGTCTGGAATATCTGCCCCATAGGCAAATGATAAGTATGATTCAGATGAAAACAACAGTCAAGGGTATTGAGGGTATAGCTCTTCCCTCAGCCGTATTATAAATAGAATAGTACCATACGTCAAGAAGGACATGGGGGCTTTCTCTTCAAAGTTCATAATCAGAATATTTTCACATTTGGACAGAGGTTTTGTTTATTACGCATAAATGTTTTTCCTTTGCTTTTTAAATGTCAGCCTGGTCATGGGAATGTTCCAGCAAACAACATGCAACATGGTGCACTGTGCAGAAGACCCTGAAAAGTGAGGACATTCGAATATTGTGGAGGAAGTAACCACTGCTAGCTGAACTTTCTTTCCAATGTTGTGATACCAGTGTCCCCTTTAGCCTTTATTCTCTTAGTCCTGGTTCAGGAAGACTAGAAAAGCCACCAAGTTTGGTTTGCGCTGACAGTCAGGTGAAACCAGAAAGAATGTATGACGCTACATAGAAATTATATGTATGATGACAATATTTAAAGCATTATGGTCACACGAGATGGGACCAAGAACACAATAACAAAACATTTAATTTGCATCATTTTAGACACTTTAAAATATAATATTGTTGTAGTTGATATGGTTATAAAGAACAAAAATGTATTTTCTAATATTTTCTAATTCATGTGTATTCTTATCCCCCAATTGTAAGTCTCAAATGGAAGGACACCCAAGCAAGAAGGAAAGGATACATTAAGTAATAAATTACATAAAATGTGTTAAAAATAGATTTTTTAAATCATAAAAGTATGGCCAAAACAGCCTGTATTGGGTAGTGAAGGTAGCTGATTTTCCTCTTAAAATTGCTGATTTTCTGGGAGGGGCTTATAAACTTTCTTTATATTAAAATCAGAATCTGAATTGTTAAGAACCCCTGACAGTATCTGCTAAAAATAATTCAGCTTCTAAAACGCAAACTGAAGAAAAGAAGAGGAATTAAAACTGGTCTGGAGTTTGGTATGAGGTTGGTCGTCCCCAGTATGTATTAGAGAGGTGGATGAGACATCTGTATCTACACCAACTGTCAACTGTAAAGGCAAAACTGGTGTGCACAACACAAGTAGCTGTAGTGTTTCCTACTGTTGTGCTGACGATCAGCACTGTATCCAGTGGTTGAACCTCTGTGTCTTTTACACATTCCTGTAAATGTATGTGATTTTAGTTCAGACCTCCTAACATATCTAGTTAATGTGTACTACCCTAGTGCGTGTGATTGGTGATTGGTGAATGTGTCCATGGCGGTTATGTGGGGACCGGAGTCTCCAGGCTGTGGCGGCCCTGGCGGAGTTTACTCTTGTTGCTGTACAGAGCCATCTCCTCCAGAGCAGGCGCGGCTGTGGCGGGAACAATCGGCACCTTGGCATCTACAGAGGGAACTAGAGACAGAAACAAGACAAAACATGTCGGTATCTTTAAGGCATTTGGCTACAAAAAGAGAATAATGGCTTGCCAGGTTCCATATCCCATCCATCTCCACAATCAGACGAAAAACACAGTACAAGGAGGATAGTACCGGACCAAGATATATCCAGACAAGTACTCTAAATCATCACTTAGCATTTCTTTATCTGAATTGTAACTGCAGCATATACACTGAGATTTGATTGCAGGATGTTGTGTAAGGAATCCACAACTGCAAAGACTAAGCAGATGCAAAGCTCCAACGAACACAGAGAATCATAGGAAACTGGCTGGAAAGTAACACTTTGCAATGTGTGCATTTTAAATCTTGCTGAGCAACAGTTTGATTTTCACACCAGGGCTAGAGTTAGTCATGCACACACACACAATATGGAAATACAGTGTAGAGCAATGAAAACTTCAGGACCTGTACATTTCTAGATTGGCTTGGAATGTCAGCATATTGTGATGTAGGTTGTAATTAAAGGGATCTTATGAGCTAAATTGTACTTACTATCTCAGTGTATCACAAGAGAAGACTAACCCTAAACATAAAAAAACCTTTTAAGCATTCCCGTGTTCTTATAACATTAGATAATTTCATAAAATATATTTATGGGTCAACAAGTATTAAGTATTTAAGTATTAAGTATTTAAGTATTTGTAAACTAGGCTGATGACAAAAAATGACAAATCTTAACTTCAAGTTCTTCCACCAAAAAAGTAAAGCCTCTAAAACTTAACAAGAAATGCACTGTCTACACCCTGAAGTTGTACTGCTTATTTCTGGAGTTCAAGTAATAGTAAAAACATAAAAAAACAAAATTCCTTGGTATGAAAACCTAGGATTCGTAAACAGTTCAGAATAAACATCAGTTATGTTGTTTAAGTTCAAATGCATGTTAAAAAAAGGTCTTAATAAATTAGATGATGTTGAAATTTTGGTCTGGGCTAATAGACAGTACAATCTGCGATAAATAGAGAATAACTTGCTCCCATAATCAGAATAAACTGATTAACCTGCACATGTAATTATTAATCTGTATAAATATGTTATGTTTTATGAATATTAGTTATTTAGTTACTGTACATTTTTTTTATATCTTGTACATTGTTTTATGATGTGTATGAACAATATGTATATTATTTAATTGTTATTTTTTAGCTTAATTGTTGATTTATATTGTATTGGAAACAGGTCTCTCATTTACAAGAGACGCCAAGTCTCACTGGGACTACCTGTATAAATAAAGGTCTAATAATAATAATAAAACTACTTAACTGGGTAAAGTTATTTAGTTTAAAATTGGTTTATTAGAAGAGCAGAAACGCTAAACTTTTCAGTATTTCTGGGTAATGTATGCCTTGGTTTGAAAGATGCTTGTCTGCATTAATTTAAGTAACTGCATATGTCCAGGGGCTTTATGTAAGACAGGGGTGGGCAATTAATTTTTACAAGGGGCCATATGAGAACCCTGAATTGTGTCAGAGGGCCACACAAACAATAATGACGTCATCACAGTGGCTCCGCCCACCTCACGCAAACTTCCGCGAACGGAGGAGGCACTTATACTTGCCGCGTCACATTCTGTGCAGTGTTCTCAAAACGATGTGTGTTGGTATAAAGTTCCTTCCTCAAAAGGTATAAATGTTCCTTCCTCAAAAACAGGGGAAGGAACATTTACCTGACCAATTTTAATGTTGCTTTTTGTTTCAGATTTGAAAAGTGCTGGAATTTAGGCTAAATACTTGAAAATGTTAATTGTAACTACTTCGTTTCACAACAAATAGCCATCTGAATGAACAGTTTTCTTGTATTACGTTAACAAATACGAGCCACTTGTAATTCTAGGACGAAACATGAGAGAACGTGAAGACGTTAAGATTGGGCGTTTTGAAAATAAACAACAATTAAATAATGTGATAAAAAAGCGAATTATTTCGGATCATTTCGAATATATGTATAAATATTTAACTTAATTAAGTTTAACGTGCTGGGAAATATTGAAATGGACCTTGAAAGTGACGTATATAATAATAATAATAGAATTTAGAATTTATAAGCGCCTTTCAAGACACACAAGGACACTTTACAAGGGAATAAGCAACAAGAGTTTATATAAAACTAAAAATGATTAGAATAAATCACCAACAATTTAAAATTAATTATTAAATAACTAAAAACATTAGAAAGAAGCAGCAGATGAGAAAAGAGACACACACATATACATAAACACATACACATGTATAAATGCTTTAATTCCACCTTGTAAAGGTGTATGAACCCTGCAAACATGACTTTGTTCATTGCGCTGAAGCGCGGCGCGCGAAGTTACAAAATTCGAGGGGTGCACGACCTTGCGAATCAACAGCGCGTGAGACCCTCCGCCACCGCGATTACATAAATTTCGCCGCGCGGACCCTCGCGCCGCTCGCCTCAAGTATAAACCTGGCTTAAACCTAGCTTTAAAGCACTTCTACGGCACTTTCAAGGTCCATTTCAATATTTCCCAGCTGACTCAGGTTCTCTCTAAGCTCGGTTTTCGTTAACTCTGAGTTTACTTACCAGCTTTCTGGAATACCCCCCTGTTCAGTCAGCTATTTGTTGTGAATCGAAATACAGTTACAATTTCAAGCATTTTCAAGTACTTTAGCCTAAATTCCAGCACTTTTCAAACCTGGAACACAATGCACAATAAAAATTCGTCACGTAAATTTTCCGCCGTTTGAGGGAGGTTCGCGCGAGGTGCAACGTACACTCCCGAAAGCCTTAACTTGTCGCTGATCACCTACAGTGTTTCTCGCACAGCTCACACACACACGCAGGTACGTCCACACGGAATTAACACAAACGTAGCGCTTTCAAAATAAAAGCGTCACAGTTGTATTGCACGCATGACATAGATATTTGTTTCATTTATGATTGGCCTTCGCGACCTTCGCGGGCCGGACAGGGACGCGCAACGGGCCGGATGGGGCCCGCGGGCCGTGGTTTGCCCAGGTCTGATGTAAGATGTCTTACATGGGTAGCTGGAAGCCTGCTTTTGCATCCTCTGTGAATAAAATGACTGAATCTGGTAAAACAGGCCATATTAAATTGTCCAGGTTTTGTGTGTGTTTTTTTTTTATGTATGCACAACATGAAGACTTTTACAGTGATTTCTTAGATTAAGATCCAAACATGCACTCACACACACACACACACACACACACACACACACACACACAGAACTCCTACCAATATTCAAAGAGCAGCTATCCTAGGAAATCTCCTGCATCAAGGGGACAAGAACCGACAGCAAGATGACGGTCAACTGTAATGAGTATAGTCAAGCAGTACTCTTGAAAACTTGCCTTACTAAGACCACTTTGTCTTAAACAAATTAAGCATACATATCAACAAAATATTCTGCAACTTACGTGAGTTAGTGGAGGCATTGTCATTGAAGCAGATATCATCTGTGGCATCAGGGGACTGCAAGAGAAGAATGAATGTGAGACGAGCACGACAAAATATACCACTGGAAGAGTCTGAGGGTAGAAAACCATCACCACTGGAAAAGCCTGAGGGTAGAAACTAATTTTTCAAGAACTAGCAAAGAACACAGAGGTATAATTCCTCTTACTTCCACAGAGAGCAGTGAGAGAACCCTTGTGGTTGAGAACAACAAGCAACAAACATTAGATTCTTTATCCACCTGCAACATGCACTTATGAACAGGGTTAAAACAAAACATGGTATATCCTTCTCACTTAAAGACCTTGTAGAGACGAATGGGTGATAAAACACGCTTGGCCTCAGTTCCAACTACCAAACATTCAAAAAGACCAACATGCCACACAGTCGTTCCCCTGTGCTTGGTATGCAGTACTGTACTGACTGAGCGGCACACTCCTACAAAGCTTTAGTCCATCTACAGGTTACAGGAGGTGTTTGTGTTCTGCGGTCTGAAGGCATTGCTTAACACCACTTACCAAGACATCACAAACAGCACACAGCACTTTCAAATCATGGCACACTCAAAGGGCCACCAGACAGCAGAGCAGAACTCACCCAGCATTTCACACTCTCTTCAATCCTGCTGGCATCCAATGAGAAAGATTTATAAGCCATCATTTATCTGCAGGATACAGCAGGATATCAAGACAAGACACTATACACTGTACTGCCTCTGGCAAGAAGAGGACACAAGCCTCATTATGGCCCTTTTTGACTGATCCTGCCAGGGTTGTGCGGTATTTAACTTTCATACCATCATACTGTCTTCAGCTTATATGGTAGTATACAGTATTACTGGGTTGTTTGGTTCCTGAGTTTTGCTTTGTGTTTTATTATTATTATTCTAATTCTTAACTTCATTTCATGTTGTACTTAGTTTATTTACTTATGTGGTTTTTGCCTTGTCCTTGTTCCTGGTCTCTGTTCATTATGCAACGTCATTCCCGTAAATCCAGTCCTTGTCTGTATGTTGGAAATTTTACCCTAGCCCAGTCTGCCGAATGCATTTCTGTTAATGGCCCTATTAAACCTCACCTCTCTATTAAACATCACCTCCAGAGTTGTATAATCCAGGTTCAGAAAGTAGAAGTCCTCACCAGGATTTTGCTCAGGCTTCCTGGATTGTGTTGATTCCACTAATTTTACCTGGATTGCACTAATTAGAAAATCTAGCAAGCTTGAGCAAAATCCTGGGGCCTCATGTACGAACGGTGCGTACGCACAAAAACATTGCGTACGCTATGTTTCACGCAAATGGTCAGATGTACGAAATGTGATTTGAACGTGAGAAAGTGCGTACACCCACGACACCTTCACCTCTTTTCGTCAATTAGCGACATTTACAGGTGATGCATTGAAATTCCAACTATTAAGATATCCTTCATGCACACATTGTAGTAAGCCCTTATTGATTAAAATAAAGTAAATTAATGAGAAAATTAAACAGTAAATTAATCAGACAATTTCACTGCCTTACTGAAATAATCATTCAACATGTTTCCACTTAGCCTAGACTATATAAACATGCATTAAATGTTTTGCTGGAGTTCTTGGGAGATGGCAGCGTTGGCATTACTAGAAGATATTGATAATGGCCGAATTCGCCTAGAGCGCGTTTTCCGAATGGGCCAGATTTCAGATTTCCAAGAGCTGTCCTCTTGTGTTGAGTTGGGTCCAGTTTTGGAGAGAGAAACGGCAAGGAGTTGCGCATTGCCAGCGACAACTCTCGGCTTCCTGGCGACTGGCTCGTTTAAAAGAGAACTGGCAGGCCGGTCGGGGATATCCCATTCATCTTTGAGCCGGGCCATGCCAGCTGTTTTGGATGGGATTCCATAAACATGCAAATAATCTGTGATGACCAACATGCCACTACATTAGTAAGGCACATTTTTGCATCAACCCAATGATTCGTACATCCTTACAAACTGCATGGTTGGGATAAGATTACAAGCTAGCAGAGTGAGTGATGGGTGGCTTCTTGGTAAGCAACACATTTAAAGCATTTAAATAAAAGCTTCTGACATTTCCAGTTTAAAATAATTCATTTTAAACATGGGTAATTGTTAAATTACTTAGGAAACAGCGGCTACGCGCTAAAGACGTGGCTGAAGTAATCCACAGACTGAACAGAGATACAATTCTCTCCATTCTCGCACCCGGTCAGTCGTGGAGAGGGCTGGACAGGACTGGGGGATGCTCGTGTATCGGCCAGAGAATGTGTGGCATGTGGGGTCCTGTACAATGTTGCACACAGGTATGCCGTGCCATTGTTAGAGGTGATGGAGCACCCAGCGAACCCAGAGCCAGGACAAATTAATGCGCAGGGCAAATTTAAACCAATTATTTTATTGAGTCGCTGATGCTAGTGAGCGCATCACTGATATTTTTAGGTGCATTATATTATTATGCCAGTGTGCACTGTTCTGACCCCACAACATTTAAAGCTTCACACACGCTGTCCCACTCAGACATTTTGCGCTTTGCCATAATGCCACAACGTGCCAAACAAACACTTTTTCCACGCCTCTACCTCATTCAGGAGCGTCTCCACTTTCACATTCAGTGAAGTTCCTCTTCTTTCCCCGTTTAGACATGGTTTGTGATAGATCAGAGAGCAAACTTCTCTGGTGCAGGGCAAATTTAAATGAATTTGCATATTTATAGGGGGGCGTTCAATTCCACGTTGATTGAGATGTACAAAAGAAATGTGCATTTTCTGGATTTGTACGTACACCAATTTTTAGTAAGAAATCCACGCAAGTCTTTGTACATGAGGCCCCTGGTGAGGACTTTTACTTTCTGAACCTGGATTATACAACTCTGATAACCTCTCTGCACACTTTTGCCCACCTCCATTACACCCCGAATCCCCCGTGTCACACAGACAAACCTGACATTTTTGCGCATTTAAATGCTGCATCTGATGAAGATCTGGAATGGATTTAAATACCAACACTCTATATTGCGAAACGTATTCGCTCACCCATTCAAATTATCGGAATCAGGTGTTCCAATCACATGGCCACAGGTGTATAATATTAAGCCACAAGACATGCAGACATTTGTGAAAAAATGGGTTACTGTCAGGAGCTCAGTACATTCCAGTAGTGATGGCAAAAGTGGGGCTTTTGGGAGATTGAATCAAATGAACCAATTGATTCGGAAAATGATTCTATCTTGTGAAACGTTCGAATCATCACACACCACAGTGACATCTAGTGGGCAACCAGGGCCTAAATCCACAACTTCTTAACAAAAACAGAAGTAATGTGTTTTTAATGAAAAATCACATTAAATATTCCCCCATAGCATATTGTGTTCCTAAATAAATTTTAGTCATGAAAACAGGGTTGTTTTAATGATGTCATTAAGATGTATTTTTCATTATGATACACTGATACACTGTTAGTGAGTGGATTGATATAGCTGACATTATTAATTTTACATTGCAAGGTAGGGAAATGCTTGTGCAATCCTTTATTTATTAAACATTACAAGTAATTAGTAAACATTCTGATCTCAGACCAGCTGCTTGAACTTAAGTGTGGACTAAAACGGGAAAAGATTAGAAACTGCGTAACGTAACGAAACCCGTTTTTGGAACAGTCACGTGACTTTCCCCCTTTGATACAGACTTCGAAACTGTGTTTCGGAACACCGTTATTCAAATGAATCGGTTCAGTTCGATTTTACGTTTCGAGTTTGACATCACTACATTCCAGTGTGGAACTGTGATAGGATGCCACCTGTGCAACATATCCAGTCGTGAAATTTCCTCGCTCCTAAATATTCCACAGTCAACTGTCAGCTGTGTTATAAGAAAACGGAAGCGTTTGGGAACGCGTTCTCTGCACAGCAAAAACTGCAGTGTTAAATTTTCAAGTTTCCGAGTTGATTTCACTCCCAAAAAGTAATTTTAACACTGTTAGATTTAAATGATGTTCAGTGTTGGACTTATCTGACAAAGTTGATTAAATCAGTGTTAATCCAATTAAATGACTCCCGCAAAGATGTCATTAAACTCTGCCCACTCATTTCACTTTGGCTGGAGGAAGTAGGCGCCATTTACCTCTTGGAGAAAGATGTACACGGTGAGTGTTAATTATTCAGTCTTATTGAAAAAGGTTTCCTTTGATTATGTGAAATGCATTATGTACAATAAAACACCCTCGGAGATTTTATACGTACAAAACCTTGATGGCAGGGACCGAATAGCAAACGTATTGAGGTGATTAGCACAGTTAATGTTAGCATACCTAGCAGTTAGCAAACTGGTAGTGATGGCTAGTTAGCTCTTCACAATTTGACAATGAAGATAAAAAATGCATAATTATATCAAAACAATACTGGTCTTCCAACTAAGACCAACGTCTGTTTTTATATGCTAGGGCAGGGTTAATCAACTATATTTTTCTGTGGGCCAAATTTGGCAGATAGCTCTGACCTGTGATCCGGGGCAGTGGCGCAAAAAGGGGGTATGCAGCGTATGTGACAGAGGCGCTACACTAGAGTGGGCGCCAAATCGATGCCAGAAAATTATTTGCCGAGTTGGTGGGGGTGGGGGGTGGAGTGTGAAGGGTGCCGATAGTATGTTTGCATACATCTCAGAAAGTATGTAGTTGCAACCCTGTTCCGGGGGGGGGGGGGGGGGGGGGGGTATCTTGATTTGTTGACGGGGTGGGGGGGTGGGGGGGGATGGGGGCGAACGTAACAGTCGTGACGGAGTGTTTTTTCAATAGCCTTGAAATAAATGCTCTGGTTTAAAATTAATTCTCCCGTCAAAATTAAAAAATATTTTTAACAATTTATTCTGGGTCCGGATGGGATGGCATTTGGGTTGGTTGCGGACCATGGAAATAGATATTTGCAGAGTTAATCAGGAATGAGATTGGGTCCGGACAGGACTGCGTTCGGGTCCGGATCCGGACCACGGTCTGCCTGTTAGTGACCTCTGCACTAGGGTCTAGTTCCAGTTTTAAATGATGCAGCAGTTATTGGCGCCCGAATGGAACAGCACCGCAGTTTATGGTGGAACAGGGAAAAATGAATTTGGTGAATGTCAATTTCTGAAAATTTTACCAGCATTAAAAGGATAGTAATGTGATTTTGATAGACAAAACCACAGTATCAAGGTGTATGTAGTATTATTGTATTAATATCAAAGTTCATATAGTGTTAGAGATGAAAGTTTGTATTCTTTTACAATGTTTTAGTTAAACATTGAAGGACCTCGAGGAAAAAAAGCAAAAAATGTATGGGAATATATTTTTATTTTAACAATTTAATAGCGTTAGTAGCTAACTATTTAGGGAGTGAAACTAGCACTGCTGAAATAGTAAAAATATATAAATTATTAAATCCCATAGTGATACTTTAACTCTGTTTTGAGAGTTAACAAAGTAACCCTCACTAAGTGTTAAATGTTTTAACTATTTAATTTAACTCTGCATAGTGTGGAGCTATATGAACCCTCAAAAAGTGTGGGAGAGTCAATGGGTAGTTAATTCAACACTGGACTTTTTCAACCTGATAGAACACCTTTGGTGTTAATTAGAGTGGTCACTAAGAGCCAGGCCTTCTCGTCCAACATCAATATGTGACCTAACAAATGTGCTTCTGGAAGAATGGTAAAAAATCCCCATAAAGACACTCCTAAACCTTCCCAGAAGAGTTGAAGCTGTTCTAGCTGCAAAAGGGTTGACTTAAGCTCATAAGCGAGTCAAGGAAGGTGAGTGAATACTTTTGGCAATATAAGTGTATATCAGCACCATAGACTTGTGGAATAATCACAGACAGCATGTCCTTGAGAAATATCAATCATGCTAGTGTTAATAGAGAACACTGTTAATGTTTAACACTGGCAAGACAGAAATTTCAGGATCTCCAGGACATCACCCCTCCTTCTTGCAAGCAATTAGAGAGCCATTATCCATCTTTAATTTTTCAAATTAATATAACAGGAGCATGGAGGCTGCGGCTCTAGCACTAATATGGCTAAAACGCAGAGGATATTCATAAGGCAAACCAGACTCTATATAGCCCATTTTGTTTGTGTTTAAGAATAAACAATGTGCTTATGATACGTGAAGTGCGATGGCAAATTCACTGAATCACTGAAGAATAAAGAAATAAATATTTTGAATCCCACTCGCTGAAAAATTTTGTAAGATATCACTCAATCTGTGTAATTATATTTTTTGTAATGAAACATACTTACACATTGTGTTAGAATTAGCATATATGCACGATTTACAAGAATAACACAGAATAGAATAGAATCGCTGTGGTAATACTTGTCACACACACGACACAGTAATAAATGTGCCAATGACAAAAAATGTGCTATGTATACCGATACTCCCGCATTTCCATATCTTTATATCTGATGGATGAATAGTAATGAAATTGGATTATAAACGCTAATGCCAGTTAGCTAGCGTTCACAGTCCACTTACTTTCATTAACGTTTCAAAGTTTCATTAACATGAAAATGTTAAGGAAAGTAAATTGTCTGTAAACATTACCTAGCTAGTTAACATTACTGTCATTAACCTTCAAAGCTAGCTCTCTCCAACGACTTTCCACAATAAAAACAAAACCATGCCAACTGGCTAAAATGAGTTCCACAAAATATGGTTTAGCTTTATTCCCTGCCGCAAATTACTCAGCAACAAGCTCTTCCTGTGTGTTGTACCTACCCTTTCCGTCAGATTTGTCGTTTGGAATTTTTTTCTGTAGCCTACTGGTAAAACCGTAGTTAATATACCGGAACCATTTTACAATACTGTCACCATATTTAAATACCGTGGTATACCAAAATACAGTCAGTCATACTGCACAACCCTAGATCCTGACTTTTTTTCTGAAGTAAATGTCAGCTTTGGAGTTGAAAGGTGGTTCAAATGTATTAATTTGCTAAACCTTCAAAAGTTGTACAAATTTGGAGGTCTGGTGAGGTATCACTAAAAAAAAAAAAATTAAATGACAACCAGTTCATCACTCTGCCACATGTGACCAAATTTCATCCAGACACCCACAGCAACACAACACCAACAGGCACATGGGGAGCCCTCCCCGGTTCCCAGTTCCCATCTACCCTGTTCAGCCGCCATCTCTGGCTGTTCCACCCAGGACAGCTAGCCCACTAACCTACATCTCATTTAATTTGCCTGTTGCCAAAATATTGAGTGGACTGTTTACACTACAGGGATTTTGTTTTATTATTGTGTTGTTTTACCTTTTATTTTTATGTAATACAGACCCCATCTGTTTCTGCTTATACACAACTGCACAATGCTGTACCTGGTTAACTGCCATGGTAAAGTTCTTAAAATATTTTTTGGACAAATGAAAAAATAAAATGTCACAGCTAACATAATAATACAGTGTTTTCTAACAATTAAGAAGACTTTTGACATTTTTTCTCCACTAACCATAAGGTCACACCTAATTGATGTGTAATTAATAGTAATTCAGACTTGACCTAAATGGAGCATAAAGATTATATTTCCCACATTTCCCACAATGCCCCAGACCAACAAGTTAATTGGTGAAAACTGACGAGAGTGAGTAGCACAGGTTTCGATTTTAAAGAGAAGGGTACCAAAGGCACTAGTCACATTGCATCCTAAGATTAGCATGTTATTCCAAGTTTTGCAGCACCATAAAGCCGGCGGACCAAGTCTCAGATTCAATGGGCTTACAGCTCTCCTACGTCCTCAATGTAGAGAGATAAGCCACACAGAATATGTGAAGTGGATGTGAAAATCAAATGCGATTCAGTGGGGAGTGATACATTGTGTGCCACTGGGTGTCAAGGTGACTGCTGAATAAAGATCCAATATTGTGGCCTAAAGTAGCTAAATGTTTTATGCCCAAGTTGGTTATTGAGAGGGAGGGAGGGCCCCGTTACCAGCGATGTTCCCAGTTATCAGTGTCATTTCCCAGTTAGCCTGGCCAGGAGGGAGAGACGTAACAGGGGAAGCCAGGTGGATGGGACTGATGTGAGCAGTTAAGGGAAAGGAGGGGGGGGGGGGGGGGGGGGGGGGTCCTGGGAACTTGGCATGCAGGCAATACCTGAATGTCGTATACGGGTTTGGAAGAAGGAATGGCAGCGAATTGTCGGTAGTCAAACTTCTTTTCTGACAGGGACTAAAAGTATAGCAACAGAGATAGGGAGAGGCAGATGAATATAGCAAGAGAGAAGGATGGGGGAGTGAGAGAAGAAAAGGAATGAGTATGGAAAATAAAGAATGGGTAAGACGAATGGGGAGAGGATGGGTGTAAAGGGAAAAAGGATGAGGAGGCAGGTCATGCGAATAAGATTTTGCTTTGAATGATGAATGGAGGATTAAAGAATGGATTGCACTCAATGTCTTTTATACTCACTGGGTGGAAAAATAAAATTATGCTGTGTGATCACAGCACAACATGAACATAATACAACTTAAAGCTCAATTTTCCCAAAACACAATAAATAAAGGAAATACAACATAAAAGTTCCATACCAGCCGACCCGGAGACGTCACAGCCCGAGGACTGAAGTCTGTGGAGAGCAAAAGGAAGGTTGACATACAAACAAAAATGTATTTATTTTCAGTAATTCAAGACTTGGAAAGCCAGCAGTGGAGATGGAGTGCTCACCTTCCATGGGGGTGGGCGAGGGTGTGGGGGCAGGTGAGGGCGACTCTGCCAGCTGGTCCAGGGCACCCCTCTTTCGCCCCTCCTTGGACTTAGCGATGACCATCTGAGCCTTGAGGGCATCCTGTTCCAGAGACTTCATCCTACAGGAACAGAGAGATATAACAAGGTTATGGCAAGAGAGAAAGAACAAATGGAGAATGGGGAAAAGGAGGGGGGACAAAGAGACAAGAGAGGGTGGGAGAGAGGCAGGATGCCATTTGTTCAAGGAATGAAGGACAATGACAATAACTTGCAATCGTGATTGGCAGATTTACTGTCAGATTTACTGTGCAGCTATGGAGAAGATAAGGAAATCAGAAGATAAGGAAATCAGAAGACAGGCAGGAAAAACAAAAGGCAGAGCAGCTGTACGGATTCACAGTTAGATAGTTATACAGTGTCTACAGATTAAAAATAATCTGAATCACAGGCAAGAGAAACAAACAACACACAAACGGTGCAGATGAAAAACTACAGAAAAACATGAAATCTAAGATCAGAGGAATGAGGGAGTGCAAAGGTAATGGGTGCAACTGAAGGAGAACTTCACACGTGCAGACGTGACTTTAGGACCCAGCAGAGCACATTCACCCACTGCAAATTTCAAAACTAGCAACAAAAGCTGCCCTCACACACTACAACTCCCACAAGCACGTGAAGCAGCTTAAAATGCGCTAGAGCTCCGCCCCCACGATGCTGTGGGTGGGCAGACCTGGGCTGAGAGGAAGAGGAGCAGGTAGTAGGTGGGGCTGCAGAGTTGCCTAGCGACGCCCTCACACGGGACTGGTACAGCCTCTTTGCCAGGTCTTGTTCATATTGCCTAACGTCTTCCTCTAGACCATAAGGCCTTGGGAGCAGCCAACCAGAGAGGAGAACAGGAGAGGAAGACAAAATATAGGAACAGGGGGAGAGAGAGTGTGGGGGGAGGGGAGAGAGAGAGAGAGATAGGGGAGATGGAGGGGAGAAGAAGGTACAGATGGAAGATAAAACACTATGACAGACAGTAAGAATCACAAGGGGACACTGGAAATTCAGGATTTGGGCTGCCGAAGATGCATCTGCAGTACAGAATCAAGCTCTCTCTCCCTCTCTCTCTCCAATTTATTATATCTGCACACCAAAACAGAAAATTAGCGTCATAATCTCCCACTTTTGCTGTAGCATGTTTAAAATGTTTTTAGCACAAGAAAGACTCGTACACAGGTTAGCACAGGTAGGGCTGAGACAGGTAGGTGTCATACAGGATTATTCATCATGTCAGTATTCTAGGCACTAAGCATTCAACCACCCCATTTTCAAGTACACTGACTCCAGGACATCAAGGTGTCCCCATGGCCTTCCTTCTCAGTGACTGTGTGAACATGCTGAACCTTCAACCCAGCTACAGAATTCAGCTTCACACTGCTGGTCCACTGCAGTATTGTATATACTGTCTTTAGCAGGGCTTCCTGCTGGCGTTGCTGCGGAGTGTTTTTTTTTAATTATTTTTTTTCATAATTTTGCGATAATTTTTCGAAATTGTAATAACTATTTTCGTACTGCCTTCTTAGACCATTTTCACAGGTAATTCTACCATAGTCAAGATGAGCAGTTGATTATTCCGGCCACAGACCAACTATCTGTTCGTTAGTCTGCTAGCATAAGTCCCTAAAATCGGCTAAATGCGGTAAGTTTCTGATTTATCTATGGATGGTGGTTTGCCTGTTCGGAATGTGGAATGTTTAGCTTAGACCCTTTCGCCACCGACAGCAATATCGATAGCATTTGTGAGAGGTGCCAGTTAGTTACTTCTCTCGTGGTGAAAGTGGAAAGTTTAGAGTGCCGCGTCCACTCATTATTGAGGGAAAGAGAGCAGGAGTCAGTAACAGCTGTGGAGACGCCAGCTGTGGAGGCGCCTGCTGCAACTTCGGTGTTCAGTAGTATTGTATAGTACAGGGAGAACTAGTGTCTCCGCAACTCCGGTGTTCAGTAGTATTGTATAGTACAGGGAGAACTATTGCCTCTGCCACTCCGGTATTAGAGCCCTCACAGCAGGGCGCATGGGTGATGTCTCGGCGGCATAGTCGGAGAGTGAGGGCTGCAGCTAACGCTAACGCCAGCGCTAGCTCACCAGAGCACCACTCACCGGTTCACGTGTCCAACAGGTTTGCCCCGCTCAGTGAAACACCCGCTGAGGAGCCTGTCTCACGGACTCTGGTCATAGGTGACTATCAACTATCATTTGGCCAATGACGGTAGCTTTTCCTTTAGGGGCTCCAGTGGTTACAATTAGTTGTTTACCAGGAGCCACAGCAGATTTTCTAGGAAAGTTATACGTGTAGGGGCCAGCGATATATGTCTGCGGCAATCAGAAGTGACTAAGGGTAATATTAAAGAGGTGATTAAATTAGCCCAGAGGATGTCCAATGTGGTAATCTGCTCTGGTCCCATCCCAATGCGGTGTGGCGATGAGCAATACAGCAGCAGGGGTGATAGTGGGAAAAATTCCTGAGCCTGAACTTTTTCTGAGCGAGGGGGTGTGGAGTGTTAGTGTACCATATTTAGAATATTTAATAAATAATCTTTAAATTAATAATAAATAAGTCAGGTAATCATTATAGTGAAATAAAAAACGAATTTCTATTAATATTCTGAGAAAATGCTGTAACCTAAAGATTTAGATTAGACACAATATGTTAAAATCATTACTGTTAGTAAATTATAGGATACCAGACAACTCAAAGAAATTATGCAAATAAAGTTTAAAAGAATTACAAGTATTATGATTATAGTTAGTTTTTATATATAAAATTTTATAAATTTAATAAATATTTTGTGTTTGTTTATTAGGACATACATTTTGTGCTTTTGTTCATGTATTACACCTTACGCCGTAAGGCGGCCAGGATGAACCAGATTGTCTGACCACCTGTACCGGCTCAAAAAAAACACTCATATTTCTGATAAAAATTTAACTTGATCAGAATAAAGATAAAATACTGAATTTATCTTGTATCTACCTCTGAAGCTCTTCCGATGTCTGAAATACAGGCGGACCCCGGGTTACGACGTTGATCCGTCGTAAATCGATTTTCGGTGTAAATCGGAACATACGTACATACTGTACAGAAATAACATACTATACGCAGTTATCCTATCCTAAAGCTAGCTTTTTGGCAAATACCTTTATCCATAGCTGCGTTTAACTAATCCTGACGCCGCGCACACCAAACACCAAGTTCCATTTACGACACAGAACCACTTAGGTCCAAACGAGGCTTTATACAGTAAAAGGGAGATGTGTAGTAACCACGAAAAATCATAACTTGGGAACCTCATAAGGATCATATTTCGGCCTCAAAACAGATAGCATGCACGCGCGTGTGGTTTATCATTATGATTTGACTGATATTTCCCCCCCTCAAATTTTTTTTTTCTCGCGGACATGTCGGTATGCCGGAATTCCGGCGTGGCGCCTGAAAACTATCAGGCCTGCAGCAGGCTCACGTTGTTAAGCTGGATGTCCAAGTGGTGCTCCGAAAATCAAGTGGGCTTTATTGATAATTATAAAGCATTCGAGGGCAAACCTGGTCTTTTAGGCAGGGACGGTGTCCACCCCACCCGGGATGGCGCCGCCTTGTTATCTTGCAGCATAGCCCATAGCCTGCTAGTTAGTGGGCAGAGTAGTACTAGGAGCTGTTGACTGTCCAGAGTCGCGACCAGGCCGCAGACAAACAGGCTAAACTGACCGTCTGCGAGCTGCTTAGAGGCGTCACCAAGTTCCCACACAATTGAGACTGTGTCTGTGCCCCGGGTTAAATTAAATCATAGGAAAATAGTCCGTCCTAAGATTTTAACTAATATTCAAACCTCACATCCGATTATTACCACCTATATGACCGATATGAAAATCGGATTAATCAATATTCAACTGATAAATTCTAAAGCAGCTATTGTGAACGAAATTATAACCGACAAGAAAATTGATATTCTATGTCCAACAGAAACTTGGATTCAATCTGGTGATTTATTTTTAAACGATTTCAGCAATTTTGCAGCAAATTTTGTGGTATGCAATGACAAATTAATAATGGTAGGAGACTAACATACATTTTGATAATGCGGAGGATCCACTGACAAGGGCTTTTATTTCAATATTGAACTCTGTCGGCATTAAACAAAACGTAGTAGGACCTACACATTACCGTAATCATACACTAGATTTTATTTTAACGCTGGGTATCGACGTAGATAATATAAATATACTCCCGCAAACCACAGCAATCTCCGACCACTATCTAGTCCAATCCGAACTTCATCTTAACCTAGATACCCGCTCATCTCCTCGGCAGTGTATAAAGCAGAGACCGTATATATAATGGACGGTACGTCACCGTTGACTCCCATTGTGAATTTTTGAAGCCACCAAGATGGCCGCACGGACGCTGCCATCTTGAATGCGCTTGCGCAGTAGATGAAAACTGGAGCCAGAGCATGCGCATTAGAACCGGTAGGCAGGACTGTGCTTGACTTTCAGCGGAGTCTTGCTACGAATTACAAATTGCTGTACGATGACGACTGAAATGACCTACACAAAGGAGGAATAGTTTGAGGTTTAATGTGAATGACCAACTATATATACATAATTCATCTTGTATGTGTATACTAGGGATGGGGAGATTCACCGATTCACATCGGTGATTCGGCACACATGTCTGCGATTCGACTGCACCGGTAGATTCAACGTGTATCGGGTTTAATTTGCGGTCGAATTTACGGTGCATCGACTCTAGCCTTTTTGCATCTGCAAATACCATGGTTAAATCGGGTGTTTTGTTTTCCAGTATCTAATCCTTATTCTAACGTATTTACAGAGGCAACATACTTTTTATTTTTATTGATTTCTTTTTTTTTCGATGCAACATAAATGCACCATCGTGTCCTCAGGTACTGACGCAAACACGCAGACGTACACAACAAAGATGGAGGGAAATGAGAGCATTAGCAACGACAAAGATATTTAATGCACCAAAAAAGACACAGGCAATATTTCGGGTTTTTTAAGCGATGTGCTCAACTTGACAAGATGCACGCAATCTGTTAAAAATGGGACTATCAAATACGTTAGTAGCACAACGAACCTGGCGACACACATGAAAAGACGGCACGGTGTGGACATCTCTGCAGCCGCTACACCCTCGTAAGTCTAGCAGACAGTAGTGTTGCAGATCATAATTTTCACTATGTTAATACGATACTTTTAAAAACTGTTCATCTTATGTTTTAAACGTTTTGTATAAATATAGATGGAGAAAATAACTGAATACAGTGGTACCTCGAGATACGAGTTTAATCCGTTCCAGACCCGTGCTCGTATCTCGAACTGCTCAGTTCTGGAAGCAATTTAACAATGTAAAGTATTGTAATTGGTTCCGGTCCCTAAAAGTCACAAAACTAGCGTAAATGTGGAAAAAAAAGACATGTTCTTTATTAATAAAGGCACACGCAACATGTATAAGAATTTAAAAAACGCTATTGGCTGCTAGAACGCGCTAAATGACGTCATCTCCACACATACAGGTATGTTTGTGTTTTTGAACCTAAGGTTGTGGGGGAGGGAGAGAAAGAAAAGCGTTTGAGTGTGTCTTTGAGCTGATTAATGATTTCTTTTTTTCCATATAGTACTGTACTGCCACCTAGTGGTTCATGCTCGTATCTCGAGCGTGCACTCGGGTGTCGAACAGAAATTTTGCTCGTCTCGGTGCTCGTATCTTGGATCGCTCGTATATAGAGCAGCTCGTATCTCGAGGTACCACTGTAATTCACTTGAATAAATTAATGCTCTGTCTGAATATACTGAATTATGCATTTTTTTATATTATGTATTGGTTTTGCTCCATTGAAAACAACCTGGGGTGAGTTTCCCGAAACGTTCTTAGCGCTAAGTACTTCTTAACCTCATACGTTTCATACGAGGTTATGAAGTACTTATCGCTACAAATGTTTCGGGAAACCCACCCCAGATGCATACATCCCTTAAATTGTTAGAGAGTAAAGTAGAATTGTGCTATTGAGTTAAGAAAACTGATGGGTTAGGCCAATACATCCTCAAACCTCAACTAACTGTATCGAATGATCACTTATCAAACTGAATCCTCATATAATAAGTCATATTGTTATCAAATCATTTTAAATCGCATCATATCGTGAACAGGAGTGATTTGTATCGCATCGTATCGCAAGGGGTTTCAGAGTATCGCAGTTATATCGTTTCGGTGACAGTGCATCGAGATGTGTATCGAATCTACCTTATATACATCCTTAGTGTATACTTAGATATACATCCTTAGTGTATACTGTGTATATATATATATACATATACACACACAAACACACACACACACACACACACACACACACTACTGTTCAAAAGTTTGGGGTCACCTAGACAATTTTGTGTTTTCCCTGAAATCTCATACTTTTATTTATCAAATGAGTTCCAAAATGAATAGAAATATAGTCCAGACAAGGTAGAAAATTTTTTTATTTATTTATTTTTTTTTATAATTTTCTACTTTAAACTTTGCTTTCGTCAAAGAATGCTCCCTTAGCTGCAATTACAGCATTGCAGACCTTTGGCATTCTAGCTGTTAATTTGCTGAGGTAATCTGGAGAAATTTCACCCCATGCTTCCAGAAGCCGCTCCCACAAGTTTGATTGGGTTGATGGGCACTTTTTTTGTACCATACGGTCAAGCTGCTCCCACAACAGCTTAATGGGGTTGAGATCTGGTGACTGCGCTGGCCACTCCATTACCGATAAAACACCAGCTGCCTGCTTCTTCTCTAAATAGTTTGTGCATAATTTGGAGGTGTGCTTTGGGTCATTGTCCTGTTGCAGGATGAAATTGGCTCCAATCAAGCGCTGTCCACAGGGTATGGCATGGTGTTGCAAAATGGAATGATAGCCTTCCTTATTCAAAATCCCTTTTACCTTGTTCAAATCTACCACTTTACCAGCACCAAAGCAACCCCAGACCATCACATTACCTCCACCATGTTTGACAGATGGTGTCAGGCATACTTCCAGCATCTTTTCAGTTGTTCTGCGTCTCACAAATGTTCGTCTGTGTGATCCAAACACCCCAAACTTTGATTAATCTGTCCATAACACTTTTTTCCAATCTTCCTCTGTCCAATGTCTGTGTTCTTTTGCCCATATTAATCTTTTTCTTTTATTAGCCAGATATGGCTTTTTCTTTGCCACTCTGCCCTGAAGGCCAGCATCCCGGAGTCGCCTCTTCACTGTAGACATTGACACTGGCGTTTTGCTGGTATTATTTAATGAAGCTGCCAGTTGAGGACCTGTGAGGCGTCGATTTCTCAAACTGGAGACTCTAATGTACTTGTCTTCTTGCTCAGTTGTGCAGCGGGGCCTTCCACTTCTCCTTCTACTCTGGTTAGAGCCTGTCTGTGCTCTCCTCTGAAGGGAGTAGTACACACCATTGTAGGAAATCTTCAGTTTCTTGGCAATGTCTTGCATGGAATAGACTTCATTTCTCAGAACAAGAATAGACTGTCGAGTTTCAATTGAAAGTTGTTTTTTTCTGGCCATTTTGTAAGTTTAATCGAACCAACAATTGTAATGCTCCAGATTCTCAACTAGCTCAAAGGAAGGTCAGTTTTATAGCTTCTCTAATCAACAAAACTGTTTTCAGCTGTGCTAACCTACTTGCACAAGGGTTTTCAAGGGTTTTCTAAATATCCAATAGCCTCCTTACAGAGTTAGCAAACACAATGTACCATTAGAACACTGGAATGATGGTTGTTGGAAATGGGTCTCCATACATCTATGTAGATATTGCATTAAAAACCAGATGTTTACAGCTAGAATAGTCATTTACCACATTAATAATGTATAGAGAGTATTTTTGATGCATTTAATGTTAGCTAAATTGAAAAAAAACAGCTTTTCTTTCTAAAATAAGAACATTTCTAAGTGACCCCAAACTTTTGAACGGTAGTGTATATATATATATATATATATATATATATATATATATATATATATATATATATATATATATATATATATACTTCGAACTAGCTACCACAATTTGCTAACCTGAGAGGATCTAAAGTAGTTACTTGGATTTCCCCACATGATAATGATTGAGCCTCGGCCATTTTCCTCCGGTCGCACTGTCTAAACAAGGTCGCTGTTTTCATCGGTTTATATGAGGTTCTTCCCAGAGTTTCGTAATATGTCGTAATTGAATGACCGCTTTCTCTCATCCCGTTAGAAGAATTCGCATTTCGTGCTTGTTTCTTTTTGAGCCTGCTTGAAATTTACCTTCGTGTTTGGACCGTTCAAAAACATTGTTGGACTGTTCAAAAGATATTAATAGATAAGTGGACCGTTACATTATATTTTTGTTTATTGTTTCCTGAAGTTTTATCCCAGTCTGTACAGTTTAAGGTAGTTTTTTAAGGGTCCCAAGACAACGTGTTGGTCCAATGAACCATGATCACGGTGGACACGGAAAAGAAAAACCACATGCTAAAACTAGAGCACATTTCTTGATCACAAGATTTCATTTTGTTTTAGGTTAACTGCATAAAAAAATAGGGCCGATTTAAATTTGAATATCTTTGGACTGGCTTGATCAAATTTGACAATTAAGGCATCTTTTTTATAAGGCATCTTATATTGTGCTGCATCTAATAAAACTATTTTAAATGTGATTAAGTAATGTTGAAAAAAATGTCCAAGTGACTATTTAAAGTTAACATCTGGCTAGCTAGTCAAATATCAAGACATTGAGGTGTGGTATAAAGACACTTTTGACATTTTACAAAATAAACAAATGTAAAAGGTTTTAATACTGCTGTAGAGAGTTTTGATAGTTTTGCTGTTGAGGGCATTCATGTTTGAGCGTCTGGTATTAGATGTCAATCAACGCAGCTATTAACTGTCAATCACCTTATCGCCACACCCCTTTAAGTAACACTTAATAACTTCTATAAAATCTGTTTATCGTAGAGAAAAACACTGGGAAAGATATTAACGCAATGGGGTGTTATAGAATTGACAAAATATAATTGCTCAAAAAACTTATTTTACGTGTAATAAAAATTCAAAGTTTCTCGTCCGGCCCGTTCACTTACATGGGAATGAGCAGGGTTAAAACGTTGTACTGCAGCCAGCCACTAGAGGGCAGCTGACTCACGGAGGCTTCACTTTTCACTCGGGTCGTCCAGTCCACTTATATATACGGTCTCTGGTATAAAGCGATTGATAAATTCATCAACAGCAACACAGGTTATAGAAAACCTCCCTGATTTAACTGCATTAGCCTACTCACCATCGGATCCAGAGGAGTTACATAGTCTAACTGACTACTTAGTGAATACTTGCAGATCAGCTCTATTTATAGTAGCTCCACTCAAATATGAAAAGGCTAGATCTAAAAAGCTTCCCCGTGGTACACTGACCAAACTTGAAACTTAAAATAGCATGTAAATTAGAGCGGAAATGGCGAACCACTAAGCTGGAAGTATTCCACTGTGCCTGGAAGGATAGCATTATTAAGTACAAACGGGCACTCATTAAAGCACCCTCAGAATACTTAGCCTCACTGATCGAGAATAATAAAGACAATCCTAGATTTCTTGTTAGTATTATTTCTAAACTTACAAAAAATAAAGGAGGCGCTGAACCTCAGATTCCAGGAAACCTCAATAGTAATGTCTTAATAAATTACTAGTCGATACTAGTCAGTTTGGTCCAGGGGTGCCCACAGTTTTCAGCTTGCGAGCTACTTATAAGATGACCAAGTCAGAAAGATCTACCGGGGTCAGTGCAGATGTGCGATTCATCTACTACTATTTTATGTGACGCGATCTACGCACATTCCTTCGCGATCGACCGACACTTCCTTCGCGATCGACCGGTCGATCGCGATCGACGTAATGAGCACCCCTGGTTTGGTCGATATTGAACAAAATTTTGCATTAGGAGAAACAATTGAAGCTTTTCACCACAACCACAATCAGAACTGGAGAAAATAATTATCATTAAATTGTACTACCAGCACACTAGCCTCAGTTAATACTAAAAGAGGTATTACCAGTTGGAACTGAACCTCTTCTAACTATAGTTAACTCATCCATTACAATAGGTCACATGCCCAAATCCTGTAAATTAGCAGTCATTAAACCTCTGATCAAGAAACCAAATCTTGATCCAAATGTACTATCTAATTATAGACCCATTTCAAACACATCATTTATATCCAAGACCATAGAAAAAGCAATTATGCTTATATCTGCATAGGAATCACATATTTGAAAAGTTCCAATCTGGATTTAGGCCCCACCCAGTACTGAAACAGCCCTAGATAAAGTAACAAATGATCTCCTTCTGGCCTCAGATCAAAGCTATGTACTAGTGCTTCTGGATCTTAGTGCAGATTGACATAATAGATCACAGGATCTTGCTAGAACGGTTAGTAAGCTGGGTTGGAATCTCAGGCACAGCCCTTTCGTGGTTTAATTCTTACTTAACTAATCGCTATCAGTTTGTAGAGCTCAATAATACTCCGTCCAAATGCACAAAAGTGAAATATGGAATCCCGCAAGGCTCCATCTTAGGACCACTATTATTTACATTATATATGCTACCATTGGGCATCATTATAAACAAAAATGGTGTCAACTTTCACTGCTACGCAGATGACACTCAACTTTACATATCAGCCAAACCTGATGACAAACTCAGTTTAGGAAATATTGAGGCCTGTGTAAGAAATGTTAAATGCTGGATGTCGCTAAACTTCCTCCAACTTAATGAGAACAAAACAGAAGTTCTCCTTCTGGGCCCAAAAGCTGCAAGACAGAAAATACCAGATCTAATGTTAATAAATGATAATTAATCTCGCAGACTACCCCCTTACACCTGGCGCAGTAGCCTAAAATCTAGGCGTCATACTCGACTCTGACCTATCATTTGATAAATACATAGATAATACTACTAGGATAGCTTTTCTACATCTCCGCCACGTTGCCAAGATAAGAAATGTATTATCACAGCATGATGCAGAAAAATTGGTACATGCCTTTGTTAGCTCCAGATTAGACTACTGTAACTCATTACTGTCAGGATGCTCATATAGGAATCTAACTAAACTTCAAATAGTTCAAAATGTCGCAGCCAGAGTTCTGACTAGAACTAGAAAATTTGATCATATCAGGCCAGTACTATCAGCCCCGCATTGGCTGTTAAATTCCATATTGATTGAAAAATTCTTCTACTCACTTATAAAGCACTGCATGGGCTTGCTCCCGATTTCCTCCAGGAACTTATTTCCTATTATGAACCACCATGTCCACTAAGATCACAGGGTGCTGGCCTCCTATTAGTTCCAACAATTAATAAGGTGGAAGAGGGGAAAGGGGAAGAACCTTTTCTTAAAAGGTCCCCCAACTATGGAATAACCTTCCAGAATGTGTCAGAGACTCTGACACAGTCTCAATCTTTAAGTCTAGGTTGAAAACCCACTTATTTAGTTAATGGATGCCAATGTCTCAGAATGCTTCCAAGTCTATGTTACCTTCTGATTCTGCCTTTTTAGCTAGGCTGTAATAATTTAATGCCAGAGTTGCTGCCATACTCCAGAAATGTTTATAATCTCATCTGTCCTGTATAGGTCCTTATACAGAGCTAATTTTCCCTGTTTTATTTTTCCATATGGGTGCCTGCCTACCCGAGGAGAGAAGAGCCCTTCCCGAGGTCCATCCTGGGCCAGTCACCTCCTACCCAACCAACTATGAGGAAGGATCAATCCACTGCCTGACTAACCAGTGTGGATGAAGGAAAAAGCCACTGGACCCTCTCACCACCCCCAATTCTGCCCTGCTATTACCAACCATCAGGATGTTTAGGACTGAATAGGAAATACATAGAGAACTCATGTATATAAATACACACCAAGATGAGATTTATTTATCCTTCCCATATTTTCTTTGTTTTACTATCTCTTTAGTTGTCGTTATGGTGACCGTCATCGGCCAGAGGAGGATGGGTTCCCCCCCAGAGTCTTGTTTCATCTCAAGGTTTCTTCCTCATGGTCTTAGGGAGTTTTTCCTTGCCACTGTCGCCCTTGGCTTGTTCACTGGGGGTTTGGACTCGGACACTTGTAAAGCTGCTTTGTGACAACAGCTGTTGTAAAAAGCACTATATAAATAAATTTTGATTGAATGATCTGACAATTGATCTTTCAGAACGACTTCGGAAACCCAAACCCACAAATAAAAGTGAAAACTTAAAGTACACACAGAGGTTCAAGAGGAGTTTACCCCAAGGAAGGTCAGTTCACAAAGTTTTCATTTACTTGAGAAACAATACAAACTCGGCCACAGAGGAAGAGATGAAATGAAGAGAACTGCACCGCACAGAACAAGAATCAAAATGGCGCCTGTGCCTGAGGGGGGGCAGTTCCTCCTGGACTGAGCCAGGGCGTGGCGTGTGGGGGCGTGGCTGGCGTTACCTAGCTGCCCTCCACATGGCCCTCTTCTCAGCCTCCAAGGCTCTCTTTTCGGCGGGTGACAGATCCTTGTCGGAAGCCACGGCGAGCTCGGGGCTCTGCATGCGCAGACGCTCCTGGTGCCGCCGCTCGGCCTTGGCTGTGCGGATGGGGGCAATCGACTCGCCGGCATAGATGGGGATCAGACTGCACACACACACACACACACACACACACACACACACGAACACACACCGGACACACACATGAACACACACACGACACACACATGAACACACACACGACACACACACGAACACACACACGACACACACATGAACACACACACGACACACACACACACACACACACGAACACACACACATGAACACACACCGGACACACACACACACACACGCACGCACATGAACACACACACACACACACGCACGCACATGAACACACACACACACACACGAACACACACACACACACACACACACACATGAACACACACACACACACATGAACACACACACACATATGAACACACACACACACACACATATGAACACACACACACACACACACACACACACATGAACACACACACACACACACACATGAACACACACACACGCACATGAACACACACCGGACACACACACACACACGCACATGAACACACACACGAACACACACCGGACACACACACACACACACACACATGAACACACACAAACACACACGCACATGAACACACACGCACATGAACACACACGCACATGAACACACACACACACAAACACACACGCACATGAACACACACGCACATGAACACACACCGGACACGTCACAGAGATCAAGGGAAAGCATGGATAAATCGGACAGAATCGATAAAGTGTGGTTTGTGTGGTTACCCAGTCATGGAGTTGGGCCTCTGGTCAAGTCTATAGCTGTCCTCGATGGAGTTTCGCTGCGAATCACCTTTGCCATCTACAGAGGAAGTCCTTGAGAATATAGGGTTCGAGTCAGTTATAAAAAATAAAAAAAATAAAAAAAGATTATCATTATTTAAAGATTATTATAGCCTGCAAAGGTAAATATATGCAAGATAAATCATGAAGTGATGTACTGATCAGTGTAATTACAGCTACAATTACAGCTGAGCACCAGCTAGCAATCAAGTCCAAACTAAATCAATAACTTATTTATTCCACTGATGAGTCTAGAGTTTGGAAGCATCAAATCCAACAGCCCAAGTGTCTATGGTGTGTCTATGGTGTGCCCAAGTGTCCAAGTGTTAAAATATTGTTTCAAATTTGTACATAACATCCTTTTCAAGACATATAGAAATATAGCAACATAAGTAGGACATATGTAATAAGATAAGGAGGGGAGTGCCCTACCCTGAGCTGCCACAGTAACTGGGAGGTGTGGCACACTGCCTGGGTGGAGTAGAAGAGTGGCGGCCAATGGACTCCACGCTGTATTCCACCCCATCTAGGATCACCTTTCCCTGAGCTTTCATTGCTGCCACCTGTTTTGCCAAATCTTCCTCTTCATCATCCTCATCCTCATCCAGCAAGTACTCCCGTGCTTTTTGCTCAATTCGCTTTGCTATGGTCATCGGAACAGATGGTTCACAAATCACAGCCATGTTTGTGTTGACAGAACTTTTAAATGTAGCTAATAATTTTACTGATTTGTGAGCATACGTGAAAGATCCTGAGGAGATGTCTGGACAAAAGATGAAGCAACACAGCAATACGAGACAAAAACAAACCTTCTTCCTCCTTCATTTTCTTCAGGTCATCCTCACCCACGAGCGAGATGCGAGGTCTGGGTTTGTTGTCTGGTGTTTGCTGCTTCACATCAATCTCAAAGTACTTCTGTCTGTCCCGAAATGAGCGCTGCTCTGGACTGCCTCTGCCACACGACGTGGGTGTCTGGGGGGGACAAGTCCAGCAGGGCTCAACATCTACACCCTAACCTTAACCCACAGGGTCCAAATTAGACAGAACTGGGCAGAATTCGGCTCCATAGTCTGACACTGTTTATCAAACCAGATCCAACATTGCTTCTGTTCATTTGGTTCTACAATGTGTGAAGATTTACCGTTCAAAGCACACAAACACACAACCACACAAACACACAACCGCACAAACACACAACCGCACAAACACACAACCGCACAAACACACAAACACACAACCACACAACCACACAACCACACAACCGCACAAACACACAAACGCACAAACACACACACAAACACACAACCACACAAACACACAACCGCACAAACACACAACCGCACAAACACACAAACACACAACCGCACAAACGCACAAACACACACAAACACACAACCACACAAACACACAACCGCACAAACACACAACCGCACAAACACACAAACGCACAAACACACACACAAACACACAACCGCACAAACACACAACCGCACAAACACACAACCGCACAAACACACAACCGCACAAACACACAACCGCACAAACACACAACCGCACAAACACACAAACGCACAAACACACACACAAACGCACAAACACACACACAAACGCACAACCGCACAAACGCACAACCGCACAAACACACAACCGCACAAACACACAACCGCACAAACACACAACCGCACAACCGCACAAACACACAACCGCACAAACACACACAAACACACAACCGCACAAACACACACAAACACACAACTGCACAACACACACAACCGCACAAAAACACACAAACACACACACACACACAACCGCACAAACACACACACACACACACAACCGCACAAACACACACAAACGCACAACCGCACAAACACACAACCGCACAAACACACACACACACACACACACAACCGCACACACACACACACAACCGCACACACACACACACACAACCGCACACACACACACAACACCGCACACACACACACACACACAACACACACAACCGCGCACACACACAACCGCGCACACACACAACACACACAAACACACAACCGCACAAATGCACAACCACACAAACACACACACAACCGCACAAACACACACAAACACACACAAACACACACAACCGCACAACCACACAACCACACACACAAACACACACACAACCGCACAAACACACACAAACACACACAAACACACAACCGCACAAACACACAACCGCACAAACACACAACCGCACAAACACACAAATATGGGTCCATGAAGAAACATCAACATTTGAAGACAAATTGAAGTCAAACAGCACACAAGACAAATTGATCCATGCAAAATTCCAGAAATCTTTACACTAGGGATGCACCGATTCCGATATTAATATCTGTATCGGTCCAGATATTGGAAAAGATCGGGTATCAGTGACAATGTGACCGATCCATAAAAACAGATCTATTCAGTCTAATTCTATGCTTGTAATGCTTTTCGGAATTAGTTCAACCTTAAATATCCACTCTGTCCTGGAACAGTGAACTTGGACAGTTAACTGACGAGCGAAACACGAAGCACACAGAGGAGAGGTGAATCACTCACTCGTACTCGCGCTGGTGGTATTACACTTAGTCCGTTTATTTGCTGGTTAACCAAAATAAACCTGGGCTCCAGCACTACTTGACTGTTCATACATGAACTGGTGAGTTGTCCAAAGCTCATTGCTCATTATTTCATCTCCTTATTTATTTTAAATTATATTTAGAATTCTTGAACCATTTCAAAGGTTTCTTGCAGTTTATTTTTTTCATGTTTGACCAAAGTTGTGAACCTATTGTTTTTGTCAGTTTCAGGTTCTTTGGTATTATTTATTTTACATTCAATGTTATATTCAAAATTGCCCTGACTGAACAAATGCAAGTTGTGTTGTTTTTACATGTTTTATGTGTGTTTAAGTGTGCTGTACTGGGGCAGAGTTTTCAATAAACTTGTAATTCAGTATGTCTGTGTTTAAAAAAAAGTTTTAAGTCGATTCAGCACTGTGTTACTCTATCGGATCGGTATCGGAAGTGAAGAACGTGAATCGGTGCATCCCTACTTTACACATCCCCCCTGTGCAAGCAGCACCAAGATTCCACTTCTGCCACTGTTCAAACAAAAAATAAAAATAAAAAGGAAAGAGAGAGAGAGAGAGAAAAAATGAATCAGAGACTGATTAATCAAGTCTGCCCAGTCAACTAAAGGCTCCACAGCTGCATTGATGGAGGCTTTGAATGCAAACGAGGCTGCGGCCCACCACCATTGAAGCAAACGCACCCTGCCACCAGGTTAAGGCTGGGAGGGCCGGCAGAGGCCTGTCTGGGGCCGGGTACCTTCAGCTCCAGAGAAGGCCGAGACAGGTGTGGCACAGCTGCCAGACTCCTGTACTCACGGCGATCCGATGAGAGGGAGGGGGGAGGGGGGAGGGGGCCCTTGGGTTCCCCCTCCTCTACAAACACCTCGTTACTCAGCTCAGGCTGAAAGGGCCATTATAGATGCTTGGTCAGTGCGTGGCAGTTGAGTGCAGCAGACACAGAGGATGACGACACTGACTCACACCTAGGGTTACTATCTGTCATCCTGATCATGGGGTAATATGGACACCATTAAAAAAAAAACACTTATTAATACACTTTCATTATTTTATTTTTAATTACCAAGTATGCTGCTAGCTAGTTACACAGCCTTCATAAGTCTAGTTATTACCATCAGCTTTCATCTACCCCACGTGTTGCACTAATGCTCAGTGATGTTTCTAGCTCAAGCCGCATAAAACTGTTCAGTAAAGAGTAACAAATTCTGCACGAATAACCTGGTGAAGATCACAGGTCAACAGAGAAGTGGCGGACAACAGACAGGCAGCATACTGTCAGGTGAAAGAGCATTACTAGAAGGCTACGAATGTTTGTGATACCTCTGGTGATAGCTGTAGGGTGTGCATGTTGCTCCTCTGGCCATATAGATCCTAACAAAACAAAACCAAGCCAGAAGGGAGAGAAGCAGTAGATGAGGACACTGAAGTTCTAGTGAACATTTCAGAAGACACAACTACAAAACAGTTAGAGCAGGCATGGAAATGAGGAGGCTGAAACCATTCCTGCTTCGTTTGTTAGAATCGCAACACACCATCAAATGCTCACACAGCACGAACAGATAACAATGCTAATGGCTGCGGGACGTGACTCCACCATGCGGGTGACTCATGCAGGACGCCTGCCCCCAGGGGACGGGCTGGCGGAGGATGGGCGTCTGACAGGAGGATGGCGAGCAGGGAGCGGATGCCAGGGACCTCACAGCCTGCAGCAGCACCTGCCCTACCTGTGGCGGCTCCAGCACGGTCACGGAGTGGGGCACGGCGGCAAAGGCCTTGTAGGCTTGCTTGATATTGACGGGGAACTGGTGGTAGGTGTCGGGGGAGGGGTGACGAGACTGCAGGGTGGTGGTGACGGGGTAGAGAGGAGGGACAGGGATGGGAAAGACAGTGAGAGTCAGGACTGCAAAGGTGTAGACGTTGAGGAAGGCACAGCTACAAAGCTTGAGGTGGACCTGCTGTGCACGGTTGGAGGTAAGAGAAGTAGAGCAAGGGCGGGGGGGGTTGGGGGGGGGGGGGGGGTAACAGGGAACGAGCGCTCCACAAACAACACAGGAAGGGGTTCAAACCCTAACGGGTAGAATATGGGTTCAGTGTCAAGTGAAGACATGATAAAACAGACATACAAGTCTTCATTTACAGTGTGAGATCCACACATCTAATGACTATACTTCTGAATTGAGATTGTCTTTTGTGTGCTTTAATTTGCACTTTGGAGATATCTCAGTAATTGGTTCTAGTTAATAAAAGAGACATTTGAAGACTTAACAGGCACATCTCAAACCATGCAGTAGAACCAGGAGATATGACATTATGTATCTAGTTGCATGTGCATGATGTAGCTAATTTTGCACCTAAGGGGGCAGCAGCAGCATGAGGGGAATGTGCTCTATATGGGGTGAGGGACCTTACAGTGTTCTGGGAGTTGACGGGGGACGGGCCATGCTGGAAGGGATTAGGGCTGCTGTGTCCGTCCTGGCTGGTGGGCGACGCTGTCCTCACCCGGGAGATGGGCTGGATGGCACCAGGCTTGGTCTGGAGAGGACAGAACCAGAGCTGAACCAACCACAGCTAGACTCCCATTTCCCAATCTACAGGAAATGTACCGCGGACCGCAGACTTCTCACACTGTGCTTCATGGGACACTCACGGCTGAATGGTCCTTGGCAGGCGGATGGGAAGTGAAATGAACGCTTGCCTGGAATAAAGCAAAAGTAAGCGTGGGATGAAACTGGAACATATGAAACTTGATCTGAAATCTTGCTCTGCTCTCCAATGCCAAGCAACGCTTCGTTCTAAACCACATGCCGACATCAGGCAGGCACCCTCGACATTAGAACACTAGGGGAAAAGCCACAGAAATGAGCAGCAGCCGTCAGTGAGGACCCAAGCTGGGAAAGCCCAGCAAGAAGTTCCAAAATCACAATGTCTGCCCACAGCCTTCAGTTACTAAAATCCACCTAAAACCCTCTCAGACCCTTTTGGCACAGGTTGACTCGGCGGTCATCACGTGAAACGGAAGGACACACAGAGCGAAGCGTGTGAAGCCTCCTGTTCCTGTGAGGGATCTACGAATTCATTAGGCATTGTTACATTTTAATCACCAAAGTGCTCTTGCATGCCTGCAGGCCTCATGGGAAATAGCAGAGGAAGCCGCAAGTAGCAGTTCGTGCGTGAAAAGACCACTTACGAATCGTGTCTCCCTGCCACATGCCAGAGGGGCTGAGGTGGGGGGCTGATGAAGGGGTGGCTAGGACAGGAGGTGAACACAAATGGGTACAATATCCAAATAATTCCCTCCCTATGAAATGAACTCATGGGCAGGTGCTGACAGTGAATTATAAGTATAAATGAACGCTCGCCATTATTCATCACTTAGGGGTGGGGGATGTTGACATCAATGCTTGTGTGGAAAATGTGGGGACATGTTTAGAAGGCGCGTGTGCTTCAGGGAGGGGGTGCGACTCACAGGTAGAGAACTGGGAGAGTAAAGGGCTTCTCGGACAGGGCTGTCGATCCTCTGGGCATCACCGGATGGAGCCTGCAGGGGGCAAAACAGAAAAACACGATGAGGTAACAGAATTACAGGTGACCTGTGTTGATTCTCATCAGTTCATACTCACACAAAACTTAAGGGTAAATTAATTTTATATTATATATATATATATATATATATATATATATATATATATATATATATATGGGAGAGTAATCAATGTAATCTGAAAATTGAGAAAGCTTACAAAAGAAAACAAAGGAATAACTTTATGTAAAGCAATATAGTTTTATGGCCATGTAATTAGGAATTGTGAATTTAAGCTCACTAAATCTGTTCGTATTAAAGATTACTGAAAGTAGCATTTGAGTAATCTGTCCACTGTCAGAACCCTTGTTTAATAATTCAGCACACTCCAAATTCAATAGTTTTTTCCCACTTAATGCAAATAATCACAGGCAAGATAGTTATTTTTAATTTCATTTATGAATTTGTAAATGAATCAATCATAATCATAGACTTTCTAAAAGCTTGCGGGCTTTTTAAATGTCAGTAAAGGAGGCTCTGGCATTTCGCTTGATGCCAAAACACCACGCAAAACAAAATAAATTAAATTAAAGAAAATTTAAAGAAAATAGGGGGAAAAAAACAAAACAGCATCATGCTCAAACTCAGATCAGTGTCAAGAGTGATTTTAGTTCTTGCTGGGCACCATAAATCACAAATAACAGTTTAAAAAATAATTAACTCCTAAAAATATTATTTTCTTTTTGTTATTTACGCGTGACTGGAGGAATCACATTCACCGACATGCCATGCTGGTCCAGTAAAGCACACTCAGCCTAAGCCACACTCGGCCACACAAGGCTGCTTGCCTTGTTGAACAACCAGGGCTGCAGCTGCCCCTGCCGCCCATAACCTGTGGGTGGGCCTGAAAGGACACGCTCCTCAGGAGGGCGGCCCTTGCTCTTGCGATTGGCTACCAGGAAAGGATTTTCACTGAAACTGATTGGCTGAGAGTCCACGAGGCACTCCTCCTCTTCCGGCGTTTCTTGAGCAACCGTGGGTTCCAGAACTGGATTGTGCATGGTAGCTGGTTTCTGTTTGAGAGCCGGCAAGCTTGTGATTGGGTGGGTGAGTGGGGGTGAGGCGGGGCAACGGGAGTCTAGATGGTACAGGGTAGAATGAGCTTTCTCAAAGCACATCACATCTACAGAGACAGACTCTTTGGCTTGAAGAGCAGCCTCCATGGAACAGGAATCAGCAGAGATGGGAGAGAGCTAAAGGGTAACAGGCATAGAAAGACAGAGAGAGAGAGAGAGAGAGATAGAAAGAGAGAGAGAGAGAGAGAGAGAGGGAAACAAAACAGGCAGGGATGAGACTGAACAAAAGAGGATGAAAAAGAAAAGATTTATAGGTGAAAATAAGGTGAAAAAGGATAAAAGACTAAATCAAAAGTTATGGACAAGAAACAAAATACACACACAACATGTGGGGCCTATTCTACAGTGACCCAGCTAAAGAAATCAGTGTTAGAGCTTCAGATTAAGATTAAGATTAAGAGCTATATATGGCTATGCCATCATACTGAAATATCTTGCACACTATGCTGACCAAATTCAACAGAGCATGTTACTGTAAAGATGTCACCAACGTAACCACCGATTATTTAAATGCACACCAAACCGTATGCGCCATGGTTCACTTAATCCTCCAGTGTAGCGGAGGTCCAGCTCAGAGGCTCCTGAGCTTGACATTCCTCTGGAGGCTACATGCGAGACTTCTAAATCCAGCCAGGGCCCTAGCAAAGTACTGAAAATAGCTGCCCTGATAACACTGGTTCTGGAACAGCTTGTGAGAATGAGGTCACCCAAAGAGAATGAAGCCCAAGACCTTAGACCTGAGCCTTCACACAGCGGCTCCTCCTGCACTCTCTCTCAGACGCCATATCTGAAGATGGCTGGCTAACAAACACGGGGAGGTTGGGAGGGTAAAGCACTCAATAATAAAATTGCTCACCGGAGCCCTTTGGACATTGAGTTTCTGACTCATTGGTACAAAACTCTTCAAACCCATAACATAAAACCTGACATGTCGGTGCCTCACTGCCCAAGGACTAACACATTTTCTTGAACAAACTGCTGTCACAAGTCGCTTATACAGTCCTGTGCTGACAGGTGTAGACCTGAGCACAGTCGACCCCTGTGCAGTGAAGGGTGTAGATGACTGTGGTCAACGTGATTGTGTTTCTACAGCTTCACCCCCTTCAATGATCTGCACGCATAGCTTTGCAAACAGCTGTGCGTCCCATGTAAGCTAAACGCTCCCAGAACAGACAGGCAGAGTCAACGAGCACACTCACTCCACACGGGGAGCACGTGTTCAACACTGCTTCCTGCAATGATTCCATCAGAAAACACTAGTCCTAATTCCCAACCAGGCTCAAAACCAACAATGTTACCCTGTTTCACGCTTTAAAGAACCTCAGATGAGTCAAACATACAAATTCCATTGTTCCTTATTTGCCTTAAACCTACATTCAGCCAGAATCTAAGAACAATAGGCAAAAGAAGTGACTACATCTTCAAATCTGAATCATATTCAGATTAAATCAATCAGAAAAAACAGGTAAACAGCCTTAAATCAACCTGACAACCAAAATCCAAATAAGCAACTGGTAAATACTCAACTACACTACTCAAACTAAATATTTTAACACCAAAAAAGACAGCATAACAATATACCAATTAAAAAACAAAAAAGACAGAAAATTAAGGAATGACAAAGGAAAAAAGCACAGGCACTCACTGTAGAGATAGCAGGGTCAGAGAGTTCAGGTAGCTGGGCCTTCAAAGTGCACGGAAAAGATTCAACTTGATCACAGCAACTGTCCTTGCTGAAGGCACCACCCTCCCATGACTACTGTGACCAATCAGTCAGTGGCATGCTTTTTTAAAAATAACCAGAGTCCTTGTCAGCTGTTACACCGTCCCCCTCAAATACCCCCGCCCAGTTCCTGAGCATAAGGAGCCACAGTTATGAGGAGTTGCCATTTTGTTAGGGGTAAGTCTGCGTTGACCTGTACAGGAATGTTGCGGAATCTCTGCCAGCAATTGCCAGTCAGGATCTGAGGAAGACTTTGTTACTGTCATGGCTACCTGCTTTACTGGGGAACGTAAGGTAGTTAGGGTTAGGATTTACAAAAAATAGGCTCCTCCCCCTTCTTTTTAGGACAAGGTGAAACATGGAAAGGGTTATCGCTCACAATATTCACCATTCGGTGTGATAAATACATTAGTAGGAGTGGGTTCACTGAACAGAGCCTGAACAATGGAGTGAAACTAACACAGTTAGTTAATTAATCCATTAATCCAGCTTAATCCATTACATATTGTGAAGTTAACAGAATATATAATGGAGCATAAATCCTACAGCAAATGGAATGTAGCATACATCATACAGCCAAGGGTGGCAATCTCTTTACAGCTGAAACATGTGAACTGTTTGGGGCCAATTTAGCACAGGGCCGGCAGGCCTGACACTCACCCTGTTGACTTTTTGCAGGCTAGTTGTGGGAAGGGCTGCCAGTGTCTTGTAGTCCAGTTTCAGAGGTCCAGTGCTCAAGTTCTGCAAGGTTTCAAGGTTTAATATTAGGTCAGATTTCATTTCCAAGGTACACAATAAACCAGGGTTCAAATGTCTGTAAAATGCTCTGGTAGTAAAGCTCTTCAGGAATGTCTCTAAAGATCAGACATTTTGAGCAGGAAGTGGTGCTGTTTGCTGAAACGCAGCTCACTGCCGCCCTCTGTAGGCAGGATCTGTCCTAGCAGCAGGTGGCATGACAGCTCACCTCAGTCTCCTCTTCCAGCATGCGAGTAGCTTCCTCACGCTCCAAACGCATACGCTCCTTCACCGAGGGGGCGGGAGGGGCGGGGGGGTGGTGGAGGGACGGGGGGGTGAGTGAGGGGCGGGAGCGTGTTACCAGTCACACACATGAAAGGTGGTATACCACAAATGGATGGGTGATGTACACAGACACGTCCATGTGTGGGTCATGACGGGGTTGGGGATGAGCACCGCAAGCAGAATACAAACGCCATGAAAACGATGAATGTCCATGACGACAGACGTTATGAAACGGAGTAAAATGAAAAATCAAGACGAGGAAGTGTGCAGAGTGAGACCCACATTCATTCAGGGAGACATGTAGGGGAGGGAGCATAAAGAGAAGAGAAAATGATAGAGAATCCACATATATTAACAAAAGCCATAAAGGAAGCTTGTGAAGGACGGAATTTGGAAAAATTGCTGTTGCCCTGATGGCGTCCTGTAATAATAAACCCATGGAGAATCCTACATCTGTGTTCACTCACCACTTTCTCCATCTCCTCCAGCTCCCACTGAGATGTCTCTCTCACCATCTCAACCTCCTTCAGAAGAAAACAGCAACAGGTTTCATTCAAATGTCTGCCATCTCCTGAAGAACGCACTGGGGCCACTCACCTTCTGCATGACGTCCATCTCCTCTGGGCTCAGGTCTCTGTCTATTGAGGAGATGCTCTCTATGCTGTTCTTCCTCACAATCCCCGCTGCAAATGGGTTGGCAATTACACCCGGCGAAGCCTAGACGTGCAGAGGGCACAGGTTTGAATGCCGTCTGCACTCTGGTAGTAGGTCCATTTCTTGTGACCTCTAGTTCTAGAGAGACAGGAGCCCTCACGACATTTACCTCCGTGCCTGGTATGTTTCTTGGGTCGAAGCCATCGCACACCAGCATGAATAAAGTATCTCCAGTGGCTCGCAGGACCCGAACAGCCTCCGTGTGGGTCATGCCAAGGAGACTGTGGTTGCCCACCTCCAGGATACGCAGGCCCACCTTCAGGCGGCCGTCCCGCGCCGCCGCGCCACTCGAGCTCACCTAGACGATGGCAGACAAAACCAGGGAGTAGCAGAACACCCACAGACTCAAACAAGACCATGTAGGCATCATTGGTGCCAATCGCAACCCTTTCAGAACACCCACAGACTCAAACAAGACCATGTAGGCATCATTGGTGCCAATCGCAACCCTTTCAGAACACCCAAACTCGAGTGTTAATAGTGTCAATAAAATTTCCCTTAAGAGGAAATTTGCCACACGTTATCAAGTGAGTTACATGCCAAATCAAGATGCTTCCCTCTAAAGATCAGTATAAGATTTGCCTCATCTTCTGAAAGACATCCAGGTGTCCAGTGCTGGGAGCAGAGCTGCTACCTTTGAGATGAAGATGCCCTCGTCTGTGGGGTCCAGGGGGTTTCCAGCGTGTCCTCTGGCTCCTCCCCTCACACTAATGCCCAGCTTCTCCCCTGGCTGCTTGTCAATGATGATTTCCTAAACATGACAAGGTCCGTATTCATTTACTAACTGCATTGCCCAGAACACCTCAGAAATGCATGTGCTGTCCTGGTATGCAGTGTGAGGGGGCGTGGCTGTACCTGCATGCCAGGTGGTGAGGGGTCTCTGCGCACAAGCATGCGGATTTCTTGTTTGTTGGAGAGCAGGGCTTTGACGGCCTCTTGGTGTGTGGCGTGCCGCAGGTCAATGGAGTTCACCTCCAGGATGCGATCGCCCACACGAAGCCCACTCTGACATGCCAAGCCATGGGGGACGACCTGTTCATATGGGCATGGAGCGAGGCAGAGGAGCAAGGGGTCAGGGCTCTAGGTGTAGCACAAACGTTGTAGGTCGGCTGGTTAAACTCAGCGTAAGACAATTTACCTTTGAAATGAACACTCCCGGCTCACTGATGCCAAATGGGTGGCTGGCGTGGTCACTACCCCCTACAATGCTCAGACCCAGTGGACCCCCAGTTTTGACCAGTGTCACTTCCTGTGAAGGCAAGATGATTTCACAGGAACATGTCAGAAACTCATATGTAGTAATACACAAAAAATATTTCAAGCTAACTAATCAATTTGATATAAATTCTGAGAGAGATGAGAGATGCTACTCATTGGAATTTGTAAAGAATTAAACTTGTGATCCAAGTTAACTCTAATCACATGGAACACTATCTTTGTAAATAATACAGCTTGGCAGAAACACAAAAAGCAGGAGTAACAAGTAATCTGACCTAGTTCCAAATTTTACAACCTGAAAACACTTACAAATCCACCAGCTGAGCTACTCACTAAAATTAGTGAGAAACACCAGATGTGTGACGTCTTTCTGAACATTGGTGCTCCTCACCTCTATAGGGTACTCGTCCTCCATGGGGCAGCTGATATGGTTGGCCACGCGCTCGTCTCCGGCCTCCTCTTGCTCGGGGGAGTCGGAGGGCTCCGGGGGAGGGGGAGAGTGTGGGCGGGCGCGGGACGAGGAGCCGGCCGTGCCCGTCTGGTCTCGCTCCACCAGCAGGGTGATGGTGGGGGAGGTGCCTGTAAGCAGCGCTACTGCCTGGTCATGTCTGGCTTCTGTCATGTCTACGCCATTGATCTAGAGTAACAGTCACACAACCAGAGGAGGGGGGAGGAGTCAGGAAGAACCGGGAACCGCCCCCGGGTGGAGGCAGCTCGACTTGGGCGATGTAGAAAGCTGCTCCAACTTCAAGAGCACATGGGCCGAGACAAGGCTGGAGAGTGTGATGTAGTGTACAAACTCCTAAAGGGGGTGAGATGCATGAGAGGGCCCACTCAGGATCACGGCACCAGCCGCGAGACTCGGGCCCCTCTGTGCACTCCATTTGGGGCGTTGTTAGCGCTGCAGTTTTAAGAACTGGTGTTTGATTGACAGACATGCATGCAGCTCTAAAGAGGTTTGGCAGAGCAGCAGGTTGGTCTGCTGAAGGGTGAGGAGAGAAGAGGGAACGTGTAAGAGTAGTGCGAGAAGTTCCAGCGTGCAGAGAACGGCGGAAGAGTCCCAACGCTTTACCCAGTCCGCTCACACACTGTAAACCTGATTACATCTAAGACTTCGCTACAACTAGCCTACGTCATGTTTATCTTCAATATCTGCATGGTTAATGCAGTCATGCTATTCAGCCACTGAAATTATGGGTTACAAATGCTTAAATTTTTTTTGCCTTTGTCAATTTAAAGCACAAAAGAGTCATCACTCTTTAGAAGACTTTGCTTTAAATATGCATAGGCAATGAGGGGCTTAAAGGACACAAATGTGGGACGTATCTGAACTGCACGTGTACCAGATGAAACTTGAATTCCGTTTGGCTTGTGAATATGCACGCAGGGTTTGGCAATGAGAAATCCTGACAGGCCTTTACAGTAATGACAACACAGACCAGCTCTGACCATCCAGTATCGGTGCTTACCACTGGCTCTTCAGCAGTAGCTGATGCTACGGTAACCGGATAACCAGTCACCTGTAGACTGTGCTCTCACAAGATCTAGCCCACACCACACCCACCACCACACCCACCACCAAGCAGGCCAGCAGTGCATTAGTGTATCTGCATGCAAGGTCAGGGCAAGAAAGAGCAAGAACTGGAAAGGGACAGAACATTTGGAAGAGGAAAGAAAGGTAAAGAGGTCAAGATGAAACCCACAGTCATTACTGCACAACCCCTTTCTGAAACATAAAATAAGAAATCGAACGCTACACATAACAGACACAACACACTCACAACTACGTTTCTCCACATAACAGACACAACACACTCACAACTACATGACTCCACATAACAGACTCACAACTACGTGACTCCACGCCCTTATTTGTAAGCACAAGTCGGGTCAGAGCAGCATGTGGCAGGTTTAGGGTCAAGGGCCCAGCAGTCAGCTGGGAACACCAGAGAGAGCTCAGTGATCCGCACTGGCCGTCTCCCACACACGGCCTTCTCACTCACAAACACGGCCGTCTCACACACCCACACACACGGCCGTCTCACACACACACACACACACACGGCCGTCTCACACACACACACGGCCGTCTCACACACACACACACGGCCGTCTCACACACACACACACGGCCGTCTCACACACACACGCGCGCACACGGCCGTCTTTCACACACACACGCGCGCACACGCGCGCGCACACACACACACGGCCGTCTCACACACCCACACACACGGCCGTCTCACACACACACACACACACGGCCGTCTCAC